>NW_026731708.1:302500-391870 GCF_028476545.2 Physella acuta | reverse complement strand
ACTTTTCTTTTTAACATTCATTATTTTTTTTAAAACTAAAATAGGCCTAAATAAATAGATAACATTTGGATGTCGGTGTGGCCCCCCTGGGGACAGCCACTCATCTAGTAGAGACAGTTCCAAAATTCATACAACTCCTGTCATGTGGTTAGTTCTTGGTTGGGCCAAACAAATCCAAAAAGAAAACACGGCGCATAGCAGGTTGACACGTGATGATTGTGTTGGAGGGAATCTCTTCCAGCACTAGAGTTAAGAACGAATTAATAATAAACTAGGGTTAATTTCTGGTTGTGTATACACCTGACAACAGCCTACCGTTAATTTCTGGTTGTGTATACACCTGACAACAGCCTACCGTTAATTTCTGGTTGTGTATACACCTGACAACAGCATACCGTTAATTTCTGGTTGTGTATACACCTGACAACAGCCTACCGTTAATTTCTGCTTGTGTATACACCTGACAACAGCCTACCGTTAATTTCTGGTTGTGTATACACCTGACAACAGCCTACCGTTAATTTCTGCTTGTGTATACACCTGACAACAGCCTACCGTTAATTTCTGGTTGTGTATACACCTGACAACAGCCTACCGTTAATTTCTGGTTGTGTATACACCTGACAACAGCCTACCGTTTATTTCTGGTTGTGTATACACCTGACAACAGCCTACCGTTTATTTCTGCTTGTGTATACACCTGACAACAGCCTACCGTTAATTTCTGGTTGTGTATACACCTGACAACAGCCTACCGTTAATTTCTGGTTGTGTATACACCTGACAACAGCATACCGTTAATTTCTGGTTGTGTATACACCTGACAACAGCCTACCGTTAATTTCTGCTTGTGTATACACCTGACAACAGCCTACCGTTTATTTCTGCTTGTGTATACACCTGACAACAGCCTACCGTTTATTTCTGCTTGTGTATACACCTGACAACAGCCTACCGTTTTCTCTCACTACAACACGAACCCAGCCGACGTAGACCCCAGTACCCCATCTGACTGAGACGCTCCGTACATCAGTACATGTCTTGTCGCTTCCATCAGTGATGGCGTAGCTTGGTGTGACCGTGGAGTCTTTAGACGCCAGATCCTCTGCATGGGATGAATAAATTATAATTAGTTCTTACTGCAAAGACCCTTGTTTGTAAATAAAAGGGGGTGGAAAGATTTGTTTCAATGATTTAAACGTATAAGAATTTTGTTTTTACTTACGGTACTGACAGGATGGACCAAACCAGCCGCGCACACAGGTTGACCCACTCACACACAGACCTTTATCGTCGCAGTAGTTGTTGGCACAGTGGCATTTGTATTGGCAGGCTGGACCAAACCACCCGGAGGGGCAAGCTAAGGTTTTAATTTATAGAATTATATATACTTTTTAAAATTTTATTTTTCATACACAGTAATACTAGAGCAAGTTATAGCTTCGATTAAGTTAGATTAATAAGGAGATTAAAGTTTTTATTAATAAGATGAATTATCTTGATTGGCTTTAGTTACCTGAGTTGATCAGAGAAATAAGACAATGAACAACTGAAGCAAAAAGAAATATTCGTAAAACCATGTTCAAATTATTTCAGATGAATACATTTCTCTCCTGGCTCTGGGAATTAATTAAAAATAATGTAATTTGGGATGATATATATATATATATATACATATATATATATATATATATATATATATATATATATACTCATTCGTTTTAAAACACCGCATGTCTGTCTATGACTCGAGGTAAACGTTAAGAAATTCAATGATTACTGTGTAAGTTAACTACGACACTAAAATATTTTTTTTTGACTTGCTATAATATTGAATTCAACACTTACCATAACCGTAGTTAAGAACTGGTAATTTCTAGGCAAGTGACACCGAGAAATTAAATGTCTTCTTAGTGTTTTATTACCATACCGAACAACACGATGAAGTTAGGAGTTTCTAGCGTTGACTTACTTCCCTGTATACATTAGATCTACAGGCCCAGAACGTCAGGGAATACCTGTGTAACAGTGTAACATAGAAATTTGGTATATTTAAGGTGTGTGTTTTTAAATATGTACGTACGCAGTAATCTATAGGCAAAACTGTAGTTACAAATGTGGATAGTAGGTTTTTGTTTGATTTTGGTTGTATTGATTATTGTATTGATTGCTATATCAGCATTTAGACATATCAGTTTTGTGTTTGGTAAAAAAAAAAACTTGTAAACTTTAACTTGAATATTTAGTTTTTTTAATATATATATATATATATATATATATATATATATATATATATATATATATATATATATATATATATATATGTATATATATATATATATATATATATATATATATGTATATATATATATATATATATATGTATATATATATATATATATATATATATATATATATATATATATATATATATATATATATATATATATATATATATCTGGTCGTCAATAAAAGACGTCACACTCGAAGGGGAGGGGGGGGGGGGGGGGAAGGGCGGGTCCGTAATGTTGTGTTGAGGGGGTGAGGGGGTTCAGATGGTGTGACGTCACACTTTTGCATTATAAAAAAGCAATGTTAGAAAACGAATTCAGCCGTTATTTCTCGTTTTAGAAAACTGTTTTAATAAATTGTAATAAGAATTGATTAAAATACTATTATTATGTTGACAGAGTTCAGACAAGATTTTGGAAAAATATCGATGTTTTATGAAAAATTCAACTATAATTTTGAGGGGGGTTGTAGGCTGATGTGTGACATCATTTTAGGGGGGGGGGGGGGTTCTGGCTTTTTGTGACAATGTAGGAGAGTGGGGGGGGGGGGGGGGGAAGGTAAAAATCGTAAAAAAGCGTGAACTCATTTATGGATGACCCCTAATCATCTCCTGTATCTAGTTTAACTATCGCACTTAAGCTAGCAGCGAAATCGGCATGAATTTGTTTTACGTATTATTCTAGTGGATAACATTAATAAAGGGTCATCTATGTATGACGTTCGCATTTTGAATGTTTACCCCACTACGGAACTTCTTTAATTCAGAGTTGACCACGTGACTTAATATGATTCGACCACAGCCACGCCTTAAAGCTGTGTAACGGTTTTTTAAAGCTGCGTTTTAAATATTTAATATTTTTAAAAAAAAATGTAATTTAATTCATTTTCTCTGCATCCAACTTTTATGTTTTTAAATAATTTTTAACGAACTAAAACGATATTATAACCATAAATATTTGTTTTTCAATACACCCTGCTCTCTCAAAAAGATTTCAATCCACATTTCAACTCTAGAGAGTCCATCTGGAGAGTAGGCTAAATCATTTCGTAGTTTAACTTAGAGAGTCAGTACTAGAGTCAGCATTTGAGAGTCAGTGCTAAAGAAAGGCCCAAGTAATTGTAGTAAAACCATTTATCCAACAGCCAGATTTGCTAGACATGCTTTCGTTCCAGTACTAAAAGCCTGCACGTAATGTTTGAGGATTTGTTAGGCCACTAGTCACATCTAAACAAACAGACAGCTTTAATGGGTATCGATACCAAACAGACAGCTTTAATGGGTATCGATACCAAACAGACAGCTTTAATGGGTATCGATACCAAACAGACAGCTTTAATGGGTATCGATACCAAACAGACAGCTTTAATGGGTATCGATACCAAACAGACAGCTTTAATGGGTATCGATTGTTGAACTGTGGCTGATGACATAACAAATAGCTTGTTTGCAATCTTCCATGTTAAATGTTAAATAGATTTATATCCAGCTTGTGTTAAAGGTTTTTGCACCGATACGGAGGTGGCATCCTATATTTTGTGGATTATTCGAGGTTACATAGAAATATAAACTGGAGTTGTATGTGTTCATATAGTTTAAGGCATAGCATCGATAATGAACGATGAAATTAAACTTGAACTGCCTGGAGATTGCTAAAACAAAAAGTTAAAAAACTTTTGGTGATGATTTCCTCCTGACGATCAGTGGTGTAGAGGTTACGGCGACACCTGATTGGTTTAGTGCAAGCTTTTCTTATTACGTGAAGTTCTAATGTGGTTGGGTGGCTTTGTGGCCAGATCTTGTAACTCATCTCTGGCCCTGTTTAAAACATGCTTGGACTTAAAATTAGTGGAAGTGCTAACGACTGTCATGCAATGCTAGACTATAGCTGTATATAATGTGTAGTTGTTTTTTTTTTAAATTAAACTCACGAACAGATAGCAAATGTATTGATTGCTCAATAAGTGATGATTGTGTATTTAAGAAGTGTAAAATGTTTTCTTAAAACCATAACGGCACAGTGATGTCGTACTCTAGACTTGACAGTGAGGTACAAGCCTTACAGGACTAACAGTGAAGAGCTAAGTCTTACATTGGAATAGTGAGCTCATTTATTGGCAAGTTATGTCGTTATAGAAAGAAACCGCATTGTTATTGTTATTATGTGTCTAAGGTCGCACTGAAATCGTCTAACCACCGTCATGAACCAAACGCAATGTGTTGTTGAGGGGATCGACCTTTCAGACGTTAGTCTGGCTATATCAAACAGCTTCTATGTCCTGGTCCTGCTAGCACTCGTGTCCTCCCTGTGTGCCCTCTTCACCGTAGTGACCAACAGCGTCGTGTTTGTGGCGGCCATCAAGTCCTGCAGGGACCACAACTCTCACGGCCACGCCCACATCACCCGGATGTTAATG
Organism: Physella acuta; assembly: GCF_028476545.2. Lineage (NCBI taxonomy): Eukaryota > Metazoa > Mollusca > Gastropoda > Physidae > Physella > Physella acuta. The sequence goes on along the minus strand of NW_026731708.1, from coordinate 387,163 downwards.
GCGTCCATGACGCTCTCCGACGCCATGATAGGTCTGTGGGTGTGGCCCATGAGCGTCATGGAGATTGTCAACAATGGGAAATGGGTGATGGGAATGTCGCTGTGCACCGCGCGTTTAGCACTCAACAATTTATTTTGTGCCGTGTCTATTTACCACATCTGTTTCATGGCCATCGATCGGTACATCGCTATTTGCCAACCACTCAAGTACCGAATGTTTACAACCCGGGTTGGCTACCTCATGGTTGTGCTATCCTGGGTTGTCCCCACAGCCACGACGCTGCTGCCGTCTATCAACGACTGGCACCATCATGGCGTCGAGCAGCTGGTTCGATGTTTCCACGACAAGCACATCTGCAGCACAATGTTCAACGCTGAGGCCTTGATCACGATCTTCTCGCTGGCTTGTTATCTCCCCTTCACCGTCACGTACACCCTGTATTGTCTCATCTTGTGGGAGGTTCGCAAGTTTAATCAAAGACAGAAAACGTTTACAAAATACGAAATCAGAGGGAGAAGAAAAAACTCGGGTAAACATTCAGTTTTTTGTCAAACTACAGTCTCTACCGTCTGTTCAGGTGGTCGAGTAGATAATGCTGATGAAGATCGAACTCAAACAAGTGCTGGTGAAGACATTGACGCGGTCGACTCGGGTTCCAAACCAGCTAGCACCAACACCAAAAACATGAAGGCGTACTTAAACATCGGGTCAGTGGTGTTGTGTTTCACCGTCTGCTGGACGCCGGTGTGGTGTCTGGTGATGGTGTTCCACTTCAGCAGTCTACAGCTGCCCATATGGCTACTGACCCTGGTCAACTTCCTGACCTACATGAACTCGGCCGTCAACCCGCTGCTGTATTGTGGCAACCCGTCGGTCAGAAAGTCACTCAAATCTTTGATGTGTCACTCAAGTCTTTGATGTGTCACTCAAATCTTTGATGTGTCACTCACGTCTTTGATGTGTCACTCACGTCACTCAAATCTTTGATGTCTCACTCAAATCTTTGATGTGTCACTCACGTCACTCAAATCTTTGATGTCTCACTCACGTCACTCAAATCTTGGATGTGTCACTCAAATCTTTGATGTGTCACTCACGTCTTTGATGTGTCACTCACGTCACTCAAATATTTGATGTGTCACTCAAATATTTGATGTGTCACTCAAATCTTTGATGTGTCACTCAAATCTTTGATGTGTCACTCAAATCTTTGATAAGTCACTCACGTCACTCAAATCTTTGATGTCTCACTCACGTCACTCAAATCTTTTATGTGTCAATCAAATCTTTGATGTGTCACTCACGTCTTTGATGTGTCACTCACGTCACTCAAATATTTGATGTGTCACTCAAATCTTTGATGTGTCACTCAAATCTTTGATGTGTCACTCAAATCTTTGATGTGTCACTCACGTCACTCAAATCTTTGATGTCTCACTCACGTCACTCAAATCTTTGATGTGTCAATCAAATCTTTGATGTGTCACTCAAATCTTTGAAGTGTCACTCACGTCACTCAAATCTTTGATGTGTCACTCAAATCTTTGATGTGTCACTCAAATCTTTGATGTGTCACTCAAATCTTTGATGTGTCACTCAAATCTTTGATGTGTCACTCATGTCACTCAAATCTTTGATGTGTTACTCACGTCACTCAAATCTGTGATGTGTCACTCAAATCTTTGATGTGTCACTCAAATCATGGATGTGTCACTCAAATCTTTGATGTGTCACTCAAATCATGGATGTGTCACTCAAATCTGTGATGTGTCACTCAAATCTGTGATGTGTCACTCAAATCTGTGATGTGTCACTCAAATCTTTGATGTGTCACTCAAATCATGGATGTGTCACTCAAATCTGTGATGTGTCACTCAAATCTTTGATGTGTCACTCAAATCTTTGATGTGTCACTCAAATTTTTGATGTGTCACTCAAATCTTTGATGTGTCACTCATGTCACTCAAATCTTTGATGTGTTACTCACGTCACTCAAATCTGTGATGTGTCACTCAAATCTTTGATGTGTCACTCAAATCATGGATGTGTCACTCAAATCTTTGATATGTCACTCAAATCATGGATGTGTCACTCAAATCTGTGATGTGTCACTCAAATCTTTGATGTGTCACTCAAATCTTTGATGTGTCACTCAAATCTTTGATGTGTCACTCAAATCTTTGATGTGTCACTCAAATCTGTGATGTGTCACTCAAATCTTTGATGTGTCACTCAAATCTTTGATGTGTCAATCAAATCTTTGATGTGTCACTCAAATCTTTGATGTATCACTCATAACTTTGATATGTCACTCAAATCTTTGAAGTGTCACTCAAATCTGTGATGTGTCACTCAAATCTGTGATGTGTCACTCAAATCTGTGATGTGTCACTCAAATCTTTGATGTGTCACACACGTCACTCAAATCTTTGATGTGTCACTCAAATCTTTGATGTGTCACACACGTCACTCAAAACTTTGTTATGTCACTCATATAAATTTTTGATGTCTCACTCACGTCATTCAAGTCTTTGATGTGTCACATACGTGGCATCGGTGTGTTTTTTGTGGTTAGGATGTGGGTAATTGTGTGTTTTTAGTGTTGATATTGTGTTATTTCTGTGGGTTGTGTGGTTTCAGTGTGGGTGTTCACATGGTTTGTGTGTGTTGTGTGGTTTTACTGTAGTGTGGAAATCATGTGGTTTCAGTGTGGGTGTTCATGTGGTTTGTGTGAGTGTCCTGTGGTTTTACTGTGGGTGTGGCCAGACAGGGACTTCAGATAGTTAGCCCTAACTGTTATCACAACAGGACGACTATAATGATACATTTAGCAGACTTTTTTTCTACAGTGACTTGTTATGTGTGTTAACAAGTACACTTAGATATCTAACAAACTAGAAATTTAAAAACAGAAAAAGACACCAAAAAATTTTTTTTAACACCGCTGCTTACAAATTAACAAACCACCATTTTGTATTCATTTTTATTTCAGTGCAAAAAATTGAGTTAAAAAATGACAATAAAAAAATTCTAATACACAATTTTTCATTGTACCACATTTAAATACACAGATACATGTTGTAATTAATTTGAGTACACTAAGAACTAATTAACTGACATTGATAATAAATAATGAAGACCAATGCTGGATATATATATATATATCACACACCTTATACATTTGTCCATGTACATATTTTTAAATGGTAGCACTTAAGAGAGATGAAACAAATAAGATAAAAGTAGTACAGTTGAGACATGCTGATGTCCATGAGTTAGGCTGCCATAAATTACTGAGCCAACTCCTTGGATAGGAAAACCTTACACCTAGTAAAATAGCCAAAGAAGATTTTGGATTTAAACCTACTTTTTTACATTTAAATTTTAAAAGTTCCATGTTAATCAGATGATTAATTAGCCTTTTTCAACATAATTAACATCATGTATCATCATAGAAATAAAAATTGCTTTCAACATTTTCAATTTTGAAATTTGTAAAAAAGAAATAGTATTCAAGTGATACAACAGCTAGTTTTAAATAACCAAAAACCATTGTAAAATTAGAAACAATTAAAAACCAATTTGTAACATTTCAATTTTTTATGATAAATTTTCAAGAAACAGCTTTTTATATTCTAGAAATATATTCAGCAACAAAAAAAAAATTTCTACAACATAAATACTGATCATAACCCTGTCATTAGGAATAAATAATTTTTAAAAATATCTTTGTACAACATAGTTTATAGTAAAACTATAAAGCTAGAAAGAGTGAATCTCCTGTGTGGTAGTAAATAGATCTGGGTCACAACAATGATGATACTGTAAACACACTAAAATTGTGAGAAAATGTATTTTTGTTTACATTATGTTATCATGGGCGCAATAATTAAGTTCACAATTTGATGCACAGAACTGCAAGTGGTATTAACAGTTAAATTTATTTTACTTAATTTTCTAGATTTTTTTGTCATGATAACGTTCACAAAAATGTCAATGCAATTAGTCTATGAACACATGCTATCTGTAAATGCTACTTGCTACTTTCATCTTTGTTAGATTAAAGGTCGAAGGTTAAATACACCAGTCAAAACAAACAATGATTTCCTTATATTTATTTAACAACAGTTTAAATAAAGTTTTTCTTTATTATTTTGTTTTCTTTTTAATAAAATTCAAAGCAAATAAATTTTAACATTGTCCTTTCTAACAAACACAATATTTTAACAATTTCCTATACTTAAAAAACATTCACATAGCAAAAGAGTGGTTTCTTAATTGAGTTGCCACTCACTAAATAAATGTTACTTTATTTCGGTAATCTATCGTTTTAGATACGTAAAATCACCCGCGACTAGTAATGTGAAAAACAGGTGACTCCTTACATTTTAATAATCATTTCACATTTTGAGGAGGATTTATGTTTTGAAAAATACAAAAATGTTTCCTTGTTTCATTTATGTACCTGTTTTTAAACAATTGAATTAAAACTTTTCAGTAATAAATGAACACCAGTGATGTTTTCAACAGATGCAACCATGCTCATTTACTATAGCAGCCATCTTGTTAAAGTTTTATTTTTATTGACTTATAGCGCGAGATTCAGGCGGAAGTCACTCTATTTTACAAATGGCTGCTGTTTATATAGCAAATCTTGCTTGCAGACACTGCTGTTTAAAGTTAATTTCTGGCCTATATTGATATATTTAGCCATTGATTTAGGTTTATTATTCATTTATCTATAATATTTGACACAAACATATCACAATATACTTCTATTACAGCCTTGACAATGAGGTAACGTTTTCGTACATTAATAGCCGCGGGCGATTTTACGTACCCAAAACGATAGATTACCTTTATTTCTAACTTTGCAATGTTCTATTTAATATTTGAGCATCATATCTCAAACAATACACACATAAATTTAGAAAGACTGATGATTTTTTTAATGAAAAAGAAATTAGGAAAATAAATTTTTACAAAATATTGTAACAAAAGTGTAGACTGTGATTCATACATTTTTCACAGCCAGGTTCAGGTTTATAACTAAACAAAAACAACAAAAAAATAGTTGAATTCAACACAATAGTAAATAGCAATTAAAAACTAAATAATGAGTAGCAAAAATATCAAACCTTTTAGTGTTGTTAATTAAATTATTTAATTAACCCTGGATCACATTGTTTAGGTAAATAAATTAATTGATGTTAGATGTATAAACAAAAGAGAAATAACAAAACTTCAGCCTCTTTAAAATAATGTATTAAATTCTGCTCAGACAGGTTTTTTAAAAACTTAAACCAGGTTTTTTAAAAACTTAAACCAGCCAGATTTTAAATGGGTTGGTCCCGTGTTGTTGGATACTATTTATTTTTTATTTTTGCTGGGATAAATATGGTAGACATTGCAAGCGGTTGAACTTGAAAAAAATATAGGACAATATATCAAGGAGCTAACTTCTTAATTTCATCTACATCAACAATTTAAAAAAAAAAACAATTAGTTCATAGGTAAAATTTGGCAAGACACAAGCATTAAATCAATTATAAAATGAAATTATTAAAAAAAAAAATTAAATGTTTTTAAAAATAAATAAAAGCTATGAAATAAATTATTAAATAACGACTCAAAAACAAACATTAAAGTATAAAATAAACCATTAAATAATACTTCAGTTTTTTTTGGGGGTATAAAAAAATAATGGTTGATACATTTTTTTGCTGAACAAATGTGGTAGATTATACTTAGCTAGAAGATATCCCAACAGTGAAACAACCATGTGCACATGGAGGATTATAGTTAACTAAAAGATCTTCTCTCTATACTAAAACAACTCCATACACATAGAGGATTATAGTTAACTAAAAGATCTTCTCTCTAAACTAAAACAACTCCATGCACATGGAGACGAAACTGTACTGATTATAAGTTACAGCACAAATCTAAGCTTTGGTTGTAGGGGGAGTGCACCTATTACAGCTGTAGGGGGAGTGCACCTATTACAGCTGTAGGGGGAGTGCACCAGTTACAGCTGTAGGGGGAGTGCACCTATTACAGCTGTAGGGGGAGTGCACCTATTACATTACAGCTGTAGGGTGAGTGCACCTATTACAGCTGTAGGGGGAGTGCACCTATTACATTACAGCTGTAGGGGGAGTGCACCTATTACAGCTGTAGGGCGAGTGCACCTATTACAGCTGTAGGGGGAGTGCACCTATTACAGCTGTAGGGGGAGTGCACCTATTACAGCTGTAGGGGGAGTGCACCTATTACAGCTGTAGGGGGAGTGCACCTATTACATTACAGCTGTAGGGGGAGTGCACCTATTACATTACAGCTGTAGGGGGAGTGCACCTATTACAGCTTTAGGGGGAGTGCACCTATTACAGCTGTAGGGGGAGTGCACCTATTACATTACAGCTGTAGGGGGAGTGCACCTATTACATTACAGCTGTAGGGGGAGTGCACCTATTACAGCTGTAGGGGGAGTGCACCTATTACAGCTGTAGGGGGAGTGCACCTATTACAGCTGTAGGGGGAGTGCACCTATTACATTACAGCTGTAGGGGGAGTGCACCTATTACATTACAGATGTAGGGGGAGTGCACCTATTACATTACAGCTGTAGGGGGAGTGCACCTATTACAGCTGTAGGGGGAGTGCACCTATTACAGCTGTAGGGGGAGTGCACCTATTACAGCTGTAGGGGGAGTGCACTTATTACAGCTGTAGGGGGAGTGCACCTATTACATTACAGCTGTAGGGGGAGTGCACCTATTACATTACAGCTGTAGGGGGAGTGCACCTATTACAGCTTTAGGGGGAGTGCACCTATTACAGCTGTAGGGGGAGCTCACCTATTACATTACAGCTGTAGGGGGAATGCACCTATTACATTACAGATGTAGGGGTGTGCACCTATTACAGCTGTAGGGGAGTGCACCTATTACAGCTGTAGGGGAGTACACCTATTACAGATGTAGGGGGAGTACACCTACTAGAGCAGGGGTTCCCAACATTTTTGTACTTTAGAGCACATTCTAAAATATCGGTAGGGTGGCGGGCACCACCTATTTTAAATCGAACAAACTCCTTCCAGAGGCGTAACGACCCTTCCCTTCACCAGGGGACAAAACTTTCGATTTGAACCCCCCCCCTCAAACTTTCGATTTGCACCCCCTCCCTCAAGCTTTTGATTTGCACCTCCCCCCCTCAAACTTTCGATTTGCACCCACCCCCCCCCCCCCCTCAAACTTTTGATTTCCATTCCCTTCAACCTTTCAATAATGTTTTAGAAAAATTTTTTGTCTCTGTTGAATAGTGAGAGGCGGGCACACACGAATCGTTCGGTGGGCGCAATGGCGCCCGCGGGCACAGGGTTGGGAACCCCTGTACTAGAGCTATACAAGAGTTTTTTTAACTACATGATATCCACTAAATAGCATTCAGTAAAGTTTGGTGCAAATGATTTTTTTAAAAATATTAATGTGAAAGTTAACATTTCATCAACACTGTATGACTATCAACACTGTAGACCTATCAACACTGTAGACCTATCAACACTGTAGACCTATCAACACTGTAGACTTATCAACACTGTAGACCTATCAACACTGTAGGCCTATCAACATTGTAGACCTATCAACATTGTAGACCTATCAACATTGTAGACCTATCAACACTGTAGACCTATCAACACTGTAGGCCTATCAACATTGTAGACCTATCAACACTGTAGACCTATCAACACTGTAGACCTATCAACACTGTAGACCTATCAACACTGTAGGCCTATCAACACTGTAGACCTATCAACACTGTAGACCTATCAACACTGTGGGCCTCACTGTAGACCTATCAACACTGTAGACCTATCAACACTGTAGACCTATCAACACTGTAGACCTATCAACACTGTAGACCTATCAACACTGTAGACCTATCAACACTGTAGGCCTATCAACACTGTAGGCCTATCAACACTCTGGGCCTATCAACATTGTAGACCTATCAACACTGTAGACCTATCAACACTGTAACCTATCAACACTGTAGACCTATCAACACTGTAGACCTATCAACACTGTAACCTATCAACACTGTAACCTATCAACACTGTAGACCTATCAACACTGTAGACCTATCAACACTGTAGACCTATCAACACTGTAGACCTATCAACACTGTAGACCTATCAACACTGTAGACCTATCAACACTGTAGACCTATCAACACTGTAGACCTATCAACACTGTAGACCTATCAACACTGTAACCTATCAACACTGTAGACTTATCAACACTGTAGACCTATCAACACTGTAGACCTATCAACACTGTAGACCTATCAACACTGTAGACCTATCAACACTGTAGACCTATCAACAGTAAAGACCTATCAACACTGTAGACCTATCAACACTGTAGACCTATCAACACTGTAGACCTATCAACACTGTAGACCTATCAACACTGTAGACCTATCAACACTGTCAACAAAACAGCTTCAATGCCAACACAGTTAAACTACCATTGTCACAGAGCAGTAGACAATGGCCTAATGACAAATGTGCTTTAGTTCTTTCACCAAATGTGTACTATTCTCTTGGGTTTATCTTATGCTAAACAAAACAGGTAAACAGAAAGATGTGCAACAGAAAACTGCACACAAAAAAAGTGCACAGGGGCATTTTTGTTTTCTTAAATTGAGCATTTAAAGATGTTAACAAAGAGTGACTGTATGTATACTGTAGCATAATAAAACATATTTCCACATAATATAACAAAATCAGGGTATTAGTATAATTTGTATTTGCGATATTTCTGTTTACATATTTTTTCATAGCACAGTTTCCAATTGTGCATTTTTCTAGGAACCAACAAAATGTATAAGTTACCTCCCCTAAATGTGGACTGTAATGTGAAACAAGTTCAATTATTAAATAATTTAAAAAATCTTAATTTCTGTCCAGACGACACAACCAACAGCAGGAGCTAAAGCTTATGTACAGGTAAAGAACTGTAAACATCAACAGAACACCTTGAGTTGTACAGGTATAGGTAAAGAACACCTTGAGTTGAAATGTACAGGTATAGGTAAAGAACTGTAAACATCAACAGCACACCTTGAGTTGTACAGGTATAGGTAAAGAACACCTTGAGTTGAAATGTACAGGTATAGGTAAAGAACTGTAAACATCAACAGCACACCTTGAGTTGTACACGTATAGGTAAAGAACACCTTGAGTTGAAATGTACAGGTATAGGTAAAGAACTGTAAACATCAACAGCACACCTTGAGTTATACAGGTATAGGTAAAGAACACCTTGAGTTGAAATGTACAGGTATAGGTAAAGAACTGTAAACATCAACAGCACACCTTGAGTTGTACAGGTATAGGTAAAGAACACCTTGAGTTGTACAGGTATAGGTAAAGAACTGTAAACATCAACAGCACACCTTGAGTTGTACAGGTATAGGTAAAGAACACCTTGAGTTGAAATGTACAGGTATAGGTAAAGAACTGTAAACATCAACAGCACACCTTGAGTTGTACAGGTATAGGTAAAGAACACCTTGAGTTGAAATGTACAGGTATAGGTAAAGAACACCTTGAGTTGAAATGTACAGGTATAGGTAAAGAACTGTAAACATCAACAGCACACCTTGAGTGGAAATTAAACTTGACCAACTTCTTCAACCAATCAGGTCTAGATTGTCCAACAATGACCCTTACAAAAAGGGGGAACACAGACGATGGAGAAACAATGGAACAGCTAATGTATAAAAAAAATGTGTGCTATTATAAGGGGTCATCCAAAAATAATGACACACTCATGGGGGTGGGGACTTTGGACATGGGGGGGGGGGAAGGGGGGAGGAGGTTAAGACAATTTGACAACACTTTTGCAATTTAAACATATTTTTAATAGACTTTTAGTGGGCTGAAGTGTGATGTCATTTTGGGGAGTAGGGCGGTCTGACTTTTTGTGACAGTGTGTAACAAAGGTAGGGGAAGGAAAAACTCATCAGACAAAGAGTGACATAGTTCATGGGCGACCCCTTAAAATATACATCTGCATTAGTCAATAAAAAATTAAGGCCAGTTTTACAGAATAGCTGACACTGGAAGAAAACTTGACTCAAAACTTTGTTCTACCTCATTTGAACACAGTTCTTAGCACTAATCCAGTCCTTACGTTTCCATGGTTACCTGCTCTTTGTCTAGCCCATGTGGGTGGTGACTCAGGACGGCAGGGAAATTCTAATTTTGGCAGAAATGTTGGCACGGCACAAGGGACACTCTTTGACAGGTAGCGCACAGGTGGAACAGCAGCAGACATGGCCGCAGGTCAGGAATATGATGTTGGACTGGAGAGGTAAATAATAGTTTACAGACTTAATATGATGTTGGACTGGAGAGGTAAATAATATTTTACAGACTTAATACAGGGTCCATAGCCAAATCCCAAAAGAAAATTCAAGGCTTTTTCAAGGTTTTCAAGGTGATTTTGGGGGGAATTTCAAGGTATAAACTACCACTAACGGGCATTACAATGAGGGTGATGTATGTTTTTTGCACACACAATTTTTGAAATAATTTTGGTGTTTTTACTTTCTCGTATATACGAAGTATAGAGAAAGTCTTGTAATCGTGCAAAAAAAAAAAATCGAGATTTTTGCAAATCTCGACGTTTTGCATCTCACTGATACGGAAAAACATAATTTTGCAATCTTGTCCGTATGTCTGTGTGTCTGTGTGTGTGTGTGTGTGTGTGTGTGTGTGTGTCCGTGTGTAAACACGATAACTTGAGTACCGTTACAGCTAGGTTGATGAAATTTCATATATAAGTATTTAATCAAAATCGTAGATCCGTATCAACTTTTGAGCGATTTCCGATAACCGGAAGTGGTACTTTTCCTACTTTGAATTTTTCAAAAGCCTATAACTTGAGTACTATTTCAGATAGATAAATGAAATTTCATACGTAAGTAAAAGATCTAATTCTCTACCTTCTATTAAATTTTGAGTCGTTTCCGTTGACTGGAAGTAGTACTTTACGCTACTTCCGATTTCTCAAAAAACTAATGTAAATTTTAAAAGTAATAATAATATTGCACACTATTATGCGCTTTTTTATTTCGCGTTCACTTGGTGTGCAATTAATTTGTCTACGAGATTTTATTCTATTTTTAAAACTTTAAGTATTTAAAATGGATTAAAAATCATGTCTATAGCCCGAGTTCCCATCCCCTGTTATTTTATATAAGAATATTCGAGAAAGTTTAGGGGAGATCACTCCCGGTTTATTTTCAAAATTATCTAAGTCAGGAGATTGTCTGTGAGTCCAGCATAATCCCTATTGCAATCAGTATCTTTGGTGTCAAATGACACTCCTCCAACTTCTATTTTCAGAAAAACCTCTTTCAACACTGGCTTGACCATGTGACAGAAGCAATAGATCTCTAACAATTTTCCAAATGTTCACATAAGAAATTTTGCTACCAAGCTGTTCTATGGAAAAAAAATGTCCAGCCTATCATGTTCTCAATTAGATTTAGATAGACAACCATTTAGAGTACATGTATCTATGAATGTTGAAAATTGAAACAGAACTTGGTCACACTCAGCTGATTTCAGTTTCCATTTGTTGACTAGGATGTGAAGAATTCCCTTCATTTTTTTGGTGAACTGGCTCTATTTTTAAACATTTGCATTAGGCTAATTCTCTCACTAATGACTAAAGTAATGGAGATTTCAAAAAAAAATTTGATGAAAATCCTATCAAAGTTGTCTTACAATCAGATTTGAAATTGAGAATTTGAAGCTCACTTGCTTTTTTTATTTTTTCTAGAGACTTTATTAGAGAGTCAGCAACAAACCCAACTTCGATTGAATGACTTGTCAATGTCAAGTGATAATCAGAATCAGGTCATTATACATAAAAGGAAGCATTGGTTAGTCTGTCTGATAGTCCTTTAAAAAGGACTCTGCACACATATTCCTTTAAAAAGGACTCTGCACACATATAGAAACAAAAAAAAAACCTAGCTATGCTTGTAGAAATTATCCTGCTTAATGTCATAAATGACCTCACGCTTTTTAAAAGGTTATTACCTCTCCCCCCCCCCCTCCGTCACACATCACAAAAAGCCAGGCCCCGCCCTCTAAAATGACGTCACACCTCAGCCTGTAACCCCTCCCACACCCCCCCCCTTGATTGCAGTTCAATTTTTCTTAAAATAGGATTTTTTCACCAAAATCTTGTCTGAACTCTGTCAAAATAGAGTATTTTAATCAATTCCTTTTACAATTTATTAAAACAGTTTTCTAAAATTCTAAAATTCGTTTTCTAACATTGCTTTTTAATAATGCAAAAGTGTGATGTCACACGATCTGACCCCCCCCCCCCCATCCCCTCATCACACACCGTCACACGATTACGGATCCCCCCTCCCCCTACGAGTGTGACGTCATTTATGGACGACCCCAATGTCCCCACCTATGATATACATGATGACGTAAAGAAATATCGTGGAAGTTTTAAGTTAGTTCATATCACGGAATAACAGAATTAAGTTGTTTTTTTTAAAACAATTTCACAAGTAACTACGCTAGTAATACTCATGTCAGAGATGTAGCCGCCCGACAAAGTGAGAAGCGGATTTTTTTTTACAAGCGGATGGGAGGGGGCAGTGACAGCGGCAATTTTCTCAAACACGGTAATTCGAGGCTTCTTAAACATTTCAAGGACGTTTTACCACAGTAAAAAGCAATTAGATCTAGACCCTGCTAGATGGTGTAACTAAATTATAGCAGACCTACATATTTTGTTCAATGACCTAAAACGATGCAGATCTAGTTTTTGTTTTCGCTTTAATCTAGCAGTAAGCCCAATATTAAAGATAACCACGTTAAAATTAGATAAACAGCTTTTGTAGAACTGCTTTGACCGTGAGACACTACTGTGCTCGCCCGTGGTCTCGTGTCGTAGGTCTTACGGTCAGCGCGACTTTGAAGTGAGAGGTGGTAAAAAGTGTCCGTAAAGTTGAGTGAAAACAGCACAGTCATAGTCCTTCAAATTATTTTTCTTTTCTTTTGATAAATACAAAAAAAATTTTACGTCGGCGCAAAATCTTTCCTTTTTTTAAGAAGACAATCGGCGATGCTAATGAGCTGGTAATGTTAGGATTTAGTTTTTTTTAAAAATTACATAGCCTAGCGGTAGCCCATTGATGACGTCACGTAATTAATGCGAATTTTACCCCCAGAGTTTCTTCCAGGCATCTCTTCGGGGGGGCAAAGCCCCCCCGAAAATTTTTTACCGCCCCCCCGAACGAAATGAAATTTATATATTTTATATAGAAAATATATACTTTTAACAGTGTCCGCCCCCCCGAAGAAAGTTTACCGCCCCCCCGAAGATTTCAAGTGCCCCCCCGGAGAAAAAAGTCTGGAAGAAACACTGTTTACCCCCAACCCATATCGTCATAAATAACCAGACAGCCATGTCAAGAATGACATCAAAAAGTTCTGTCTACAGCCTCACCCATCTGATACAGTCAATGTGTATTTGGTCCATAGCCCACGTGAGATTGACGATTACGTCATTTGCTATTGGTTTTTTTAACGAACGTGATAAATATGCCTATTGGTATTAGGCATTAGGAAATCTTGTTGGTTAATAGTTAAACATCTAGATCTAGATCCACGACTATATTAATTATTAATATACTGCGAGGTCACTGTAAGTTGAGATAGACCTAGAAGACCTTCTAAGGTCGCAGTGACCGAAACATCTGCTATCGTGGGGTACACAAAGAACCGTGATTGATCTAGGTTCGTAAAAACGTGTCTTCTCGCACATCTAAAACAACAGAACACAATAACTCGATAAATTATGTCTCCCTATTTACCCGTAATTCGGCAGCTACATTTCGCCCTTTTGTGTTTAACCCACACCGAGAAAATTTTAATTTAAATAAATAGAAACCTACGCTCGCATAGTTCAGGCTATTCTTTTCTTATTTAAACCTAAGGCTTATTTTCTTGAAGAAAAAATATTAGTTCTAGATGTAGGTTTAATTATAATTGAGATAATTTCCATGCGCGACCAGAATTTTAATGATTTAGGCCACATTACAATTTTTTTCTTTACGGACATCACCGATCAGGAGACAACAGACCACTCGCGGGGTCAATAAAGTTCACAATATAGAGCCAACGACTGCCGAGATATTGTCGGGAAGGGATTTGAGGCGTCGATTGTTATGATTGAAGATGTTTGAAACCATAGAACCCGATAACACGGAAATTTAACACAAGAAAAAAAAAAGGTCGACACTAAATCGATTTTGATGTTTACTGTGGGCTTTTGCGTAACATTTGCGCCTAATTCCGCAACAGGGGTGTCAAAATCGAAAAATTACGGACAAAACCGTACAAGTAGGTAGGCCCTAACAGAAAACAATGAATCTAGATCTAGAATCTAGTAACTCGTTCGTAAACGGAGATATCCAAAAAAACTATGCTAAATTTAGCCCTCGGCTATCGTTTACATCACGATCTAGAATCTAGGTTAGGAAGAGCCTATGCAAAACTGGTCAGTTTTAGGTCATACCACGAGGCTCAGCGAAGGAGAGGGTTGGAAATAGTAGACTCCGAAGTTAACGCAGACCCACGGCAAAAAAAAAAAAAAAGCCAGAAAAAATTTAGATCCATCAGAATTGAATTTTTTTAAAAATTCGATTTACGCACGGTTTTCAAGGTTTACCTATAAAATTCAAGGGTTTTTGCTCATTTTTGGGGAAATTCAAAGGTTTTTCAAGGCCTTGAGATGTTTTTTGGAATTCAAGGGTTTTTCAAGGATTCAAGGTCCGCTACGGACCCAATAATATGATGTTGGACTATAGAGGTAAATAATAGTTTACAGACTTAATATGTTGGACTGGAGAGGTAAATAATAGTTTACAGACTTAATATGATGTTGGACTATAGAGGTAAATAATAGTTTACAGACTTAATATGATGTTGGACTGGAGAGGTAAATAATATTTTACAGACTTAATATGATGTTGGACTGGAGAGGTAAATAATAGTTTACAGACTTAATATGATGTTGGACTGGAGAGGTAAATAATATTTTACAGACTTAATATGATGTTGGACTGGAGAGGTAAATAATATTTTACAGACTTAATATGATGTTGGACTAGAGAGATAAATAATATTTTACAGACTTAATATGATGTTGGACTAAAGGTAAATAATTTTTTTTTACAGACTTAATATGATGTTGGACTGGAGAGGTAAATAATAGTTTACAGACTTAATATGATGTTGGACTAGAGGTAAATAATAGTTTACAGACTTAATATGATGTTGGACTGGAGAGGTAAATAATATTTTACAGACTTAATATGATGTTGGACTGGAGAGGTAAATAATATTTTACAGACTTAATATAATGCTGGACTGGAGAGGTAAATAATATTTTCTGACTTAATGAAAAATAAAAATAAAATAGAAACCATGTTTAATGTAAATATGTAAATGAAAATATATATTTTTTTAAGGATTAAACTAACAGTAAAATGAAATAATTATGTTTTTAAAAGTTCTAATTAGCAGTAAAAAAAGGAAAATAATTGTGTCTGCAAAGGATCATAAAAAAAAAGAAAAATAACTTTGTTTTTAAAGCATTAAATTAGCAGTAAAAAAGAAAAATAACATTGTTTTTAAAGCATCAAATTAGCAGTAAAAAGAGAACAATAATTTTGTTTTTAAAGGATCAAATTAGCAGTAAAATGTAAATAAACCAAACAAACTTGTTTATCCAGACAAATGGCACATTCAGAGTTAAGTCCCCTGGCTGTGACAGAGAGTTGTCTCTCCAGCAGAGCAGCAGGAAGTGAAGGCTGTCTGGTCAGCTCAGGCATTGTGGGGGCTGTTGGCAGGACTTCATGTGGGGGTGGGGCTGGCTCCTGGGGATAAGGCAACAAGAAATATTGTGGGGGCTGTAGGCAGGACTTCATAGGGAGGGAGGGCTGGCTCCTGGGGATAAGGCAACAAGAAATGTTATAGTGGGGGCTGTAGGCAGGACTTCATGTGGGGGTGGGGCTGGCTCCTGGGGATAAGGTAACAAGAAATATTGTGGGGGCTGTAGGCAGAACTTCATGTGGGGGTGGGGCTGGCTCCTGGGGATAAGGTAACAAGAAATATTGTGGGGGCTGTAGGCAGGAATTCATAGGGAGGGGGAGGGCTGGCTCCTGGATAAAGTCAGGATTGGTTATGGGATAAAGCAAAAGCTTTAGTCAAGTCCTTTTCATAAAAAAACAACCTCACATTTATTTCTAATCGATCTATTCAAGAAAATAGTCCAATATTAAAAACGACATTTTAAAAGTAAACATTAAACAATTCAATTAAATCCAAAAACACAGCCTATTTAAAAAAAAACACCTTAGCTGCCCTATCTCTTTCCCTAGATTACTAACATTGCTACTAAATTTAATTAATACGTCTAAAAACATTTCCCGCTGCTTTTTTGCAAGAAAGCATATCAAAGTTAAAATTAACTTTCAAACATATCTAAACTACATATGATAAAATACCGAATGTATGTTTTTACTGATCTTGTTAATTTCCACACCAGCTAGTTAAGGGTCATATAAATAAACTGACCAACATTCTCCAATGTTGTAAGCCCACTGACACTGAAATAAATATTTAATTAAAACAACAGGACTGACCCTTATCTTGTCATGAGCTGGTGTTTTCTTGTAGTCTGTTTGCTGAAGCTCAATGTTCTTGACGATGGACTTTCTGATCCCCATTTCATGAACACCCATCTGACGCAGGTCGCTGTCAGTCAAGGTCATCATGGTTTCTATGGTGATGCGATGTCTGGCAAACACAGGAATGTAATCCTCGGCACCGGAGGAAATCAGGATTTCTTTGACAGCTATTTCAAGCTGACTCTCCTGGTGATGTGGTCAAAGAATGACAATTAATTTAAAACTTAAATTATGGAAATGAGAACCATTGGCATTAATATGGAAGGTTAGGCTCATCAATGGAGTTACCTTTTTTCATTAAACCAAAAGAATTGTCAGATCTGAAACCCCAGCCAATTAAAAAACTGACCCCATCTGACAACAAAAACTGACCCCGTCTGACAAAACAAACTGACCCCATCTGATAAAACAAACTGACCCTATCAATGAGGGACTGGGGCTTCCAGTCCAGTAGCCTCTGGTACTGAACCAGCCAGTAGTCTTGTTGTCCCTCCTCCCTCTGTTGCTCCATTTCAATCTGGCGGAGAGAAATATTTCATGACACCAGTTTTATTCTGGGACTTAGTTTTATGACTGGGTTATTTAGCAAACAGAAGTAGTACCAGAAAGTAGGTCACTGACCAGCCTCTTTCTGAACTAAATATACCAGCATACAAGCAAATTATCATACTAGCCTCTTTTTCTACTAAATATACAAAAACACATGCTAAAATAACAGACCAGCCTCTTTTTCAACTAAATACAGCACAAAAGCAAATTATACAGCACAAAAGCAAATTAAACTGATCACCCTCTTTTGAACTAAATTAAAATACACAAGCAAAACACACAGACCAGCCTCTTTAAGAACTAAATACACATGCACACAAGCAAAATTAACTGACCAGCCTCTTTTTTAACTAAATTAAAATACGCAAGCAAAACAAACAGACCAACCTCTTTAAGAACTAAATACACAAGCACACAAGCAAAACTAACTGACCAGCCTCTTTTAGAACTAAATACACATGCACACAAGCAAAAATAACTGACCAGCCTATTTTAGAACTAAATACACAAGCACACAAGCAAAATTAACTGACCAGCCTCTTTTTGAACTAAATACACAAGCACACAAGGAAAAATAACTGACCAGCCTCTTTTTGAGCTCAGCTTTACGTTTCTCCTTCTCCTCCAGTAGCTGTGACAACATGGCAGACAGGGCAATCCTCTGATCAGCTACAATGTTCTGGGCAAGGGAGATAATTTACATACAGTATTATTTACTTTTTTTCCAGTATATCATGTTCTTTTTAACGTTTTGAAAATATTACCAATTGGTTTAAGATATAAAAAAAATATAGCAAAATATATGGTTAAAATATCTTATTAAATGAACCATCATTATTTTTTCATCAATCACTAAATATAAAATAAACTCAAAGTATGTGTAAAAAAATTAGCTTTTTTCACAGCGCAAAAGTATCTTTAAAACTCCTCTATAGAAATTCAAATCTATTTGTACAGAATTTTCAGCGTACAAACTGGTGTTGCATCCGTTTAGCTCTCTGGTCCATCTCTATAGCGGTCAGCTGTGCCAGCTCGGACTCTATGAGGACAATCTGTGCCATGATGCGGGAGTGGGCGGAGTCCTGGGATATCAGCAGAGCTTCAAACGCCGTCTTCTGTAGCTCCTCCTAGTGCAGGGGGAGAAATGGCAGTGTTTAGCATTTGAACAAACATTCTACAGGTTTTATAACATCTTTCTTCTTCTTCTTCTTCGTTCTTAATTATTAGTGTTGAAGGGGATCGAGATTTATCTGCCAGTGGGTTTGAACTCGAGACTTTGTTCGAATTTATCAACCATGAGGTTTTTAGCCGACTCGACCACGCCTCCAACACAATTAAGCGTTACGTGTCAACTGGTTATGCGCCATTGAGGCCATTGACTCCGATTTCAGCCTGCTTTTCTTTTTGGATTTGCTTCCATAGCCTTTGTCCAACCAAGAACAAACTACAAGGCAGCAGTTGTTTAATTTTGGAGTTTTCTCTCCTAGAAGAGTGGCTGTCCCCAGCTAACGAGCCTCATCTGCCCGAGGGCTCGAACTCGACACTTTTCGGTTTAGCAACCATGAGCTTTACCGACTCGACCACGCCGACCCCATAACATCTTAAATAAAGTTCTTATGTTGTCAGGGACATTCTGTTTCTATTAACTAAAGAGTTATATGTTTTAAAGAGGAGTGATCTCCCCTTGCTGGCAGTACAAACCTCTTCTGCTAGCTGCTGGACAATCTTCTGGTTCTCTATGTCCTTGAAGTGTATCAGGCTGTGCATCTGTCCAACATCAAAGTTCTCTCTAGAAGAAAGGAACTATTTGAAGAAGGTTGCTTTACTTTTTGCTAGGCTACTCTATTCTTTTTTATAGACAGCTAATTTCTATGTACAGTGTGAAAATATCTCAAAAAAGAAGAAAAATATTCAATAATTGTAGGTTTCAATGTTTGTGTATAGACGCCACAATACAGATGAGTCAACCCAGCTCTAATGGGTACCTGACCTGTGTCAGGGAAAGTCTGTGTGGCAGAGTGCTGGCAATAAAATCCTTTATGTGCTAACATCAGAGGCTGACAACACTAGTTCACCTGCCCTATAAGCTATCAAGTCTGAAAAATGTACGTTTTTCAAATTTAAGAGAAAGAGTTGTTCGTCTGAACACCACAAGATGCAACTCACTGATCTAAGGCGTCTCTGGCTATCTCTCCCTTCATCATCTCCACACACTCTCTGGCTGCTTCCATGCTGGCAAACTCTCGCAACATCACCTGCATGTTCTCTGGGGGGGGGGGGGGGGGGGGGGAGAAAATCATTTTTATAGCATCTATCACTGTGGCTAATATACATCACCTTCATGTTCTCTTAGAACAAAATAGGATACCATTTGATACTGTTTGTACTAGCAGTAGTCTGAGCCCAATGATGAGAGTCTGAGTTCAGCTACAGGGTGATATATTAGATCAACATCATGAGGGGTTGGTAGAGGGTTTAAAAATGTCTCAGCTTTATGCTGGCCAAAAGATCAACTACACATCAAGACCACCTAAAAGCTGGTGCTTTTAAAACACACTCAACTAAAGAAAATAGTTTTTTGAAAATACGTACCTAAAATTTCCTTCTTCCTAACATTTTGTAGTTCCTCCCATCTGACTTTCAACCAATCATCTTCTTTCATTCTGAAGATAGATATTTATAGCATTTAACTGTTTATTTAAGTAGTAGGTAAAGCGTAAAACACTGGGCTAAGGTCAGCAGCTGAGGGTGGACGTAACACCAAGACACTCACCTTTCCTCTTCCATCAGCTCCAACAGCCTCTCCGTCTCTTTAGCCTTTGTGTTGAAGTCAAGTATCTCAGTCAGAAGACTGCTAATTCCATTTTCAACTGATGAGAAATGCAGAAATTATGTTATTTCACCAGTTAAAAAACTAAAAACAGTGTAAAAGTAAAAACTTCTGACAAGTATGTTTGGACTTACTGTCATTCAAGTACTTGAGGAACTCTTCTTTCTCCATCTCTTTCCTGTTGTTTAGATTGAGCAGATCTTCTGAGTCTTGTTCTGTGTGCTGCAAGTTTAGAAAGTAGAGCAGAAAGTAGAATTATCAGAGGCAGAATAATTGTAGCAATTGGCAGTACAAAGGTTATAACAAAGTTAAAAAATCTAAGCCATGTTACCTTCATGTGAGTAGACCAGGTCATACACAAAAGATGGAATTTTTTTGTTTCTGTTTTAGAACAGACTTAACCAAAGAGTACAAAACCAGGGGAACTAACCTGGGTTATGCTAGACAGGAGTTGTCTCTGGTTATATGCAGCATTGACAGCCAACTGCGTCTGTGCCTCATTCTCCTCATACAAGAAACGCTCCAATTCTTCTGCGTCTTTACGCTTTTGATCCTAGATGTCATGATATATATATAAGCTGTTGTTTAAGTGAATACAGTATCTAAAGAAATTAATTTAATCATTAAAACCAATCTTAATCAAGTAGACTAGATCTTAAAAAAATAGGCAAATTTTTTACAAAAGAAGATTTAAATCATTAAACTTACGAGTATATTTTGATATGCTTGTACTCCTTCCTGAGAAAATAATTGTGTATGATAACAAGTGAATTAAACAAACTGTGTATGCTATGTTGGATAAACTAGAAAAAAATGTGCATGACATCAGTTAACCAACACTAAAGAGAAGATCCAGCATAAATCAAACAAAAAAGGAATATTAAATATGAAACGTTAAATTAAGTTAGTTTCTTGGATAGTTAGAAATATCTGCAAGCACCCACCATCATCTGGCTCTCTATCTGGGCAACATTGAGGTAACCATCACTAGAGGAGGACTTAAGCCCCTTGTTGGCAGCTTCAACCTTCAGCCAAAATTTGGAGGGGTGCTCATACTCTATCTGTGCTTCTGTTGATATTAAAAAAACTTTGAGCTAAACTTTAGAGGGGTGTTCATACTCTATCTGTGCTTCTGTTGATAATAAAAAAATTGAAGGGGTGTTCATACTCTATCTGTGCTTCTGTTGATAATAATAAAATAAGCTTTGAGCCAAAATTTGGAGGGGTTTTCATACTCTATCTGTGCTTCTTTTAATAATAAAAAACTTGGAGCCAAAATTGGGGGGTGGGGGGGGGGGGGGGAGGGTTTACACTCTGTGTTTCTGTTGATAATAAAAAAACTTTCAGCCAAAATTAGGAGGGGTGTTAATACTCTATCTGTGCATATAATATTTTCATCCAACTAGATTTAATAGATGTGTTAATGAGACGATAAAATACTTCGCACAGAGATGTAACTATCTATGCTTCTGTTCAAATATATAAACATTTTTTCATCCAACTAGATTTAAAAGATGTGTGTTAATGTGACAATAAAATATTTTGTGCAGAGATGTAACTATCTATGCTTCTGTTCCAGGATATAAATATTTTTTTCATCCAACTAGATTTTAAAGTTATGTGTTAATAAGACAATAAAATATTTTGTGCAGAGATGTCACTGACAACCAGAAAAGAAAAAAAATATTTCTGTCAGAAACAGGAGGCGTAACCATGTTTCTAACAACAACTTGAGGTGATCTCAGGTTTTTCCTGGTGGCAATTATAAATTTCAAAGTGTTTTTTTTTATTTCACTCATCCAAATTGTGTATGGTGAAAGTTATCCTCAAAAGGAAAAACAAAATTTCTCATTGGTTATGAAAATGAGAATTAAACTTCACTTTTCATACATGCTAGTAAGGTATTATTTGCAAACTTTGATCAAGATTTTAAAAACTAACATTTCAGCCTAAGTGATAGTAAGGTATTATTTGCAAACTTTGATCATGATTTTAAAAACTAACATTTCAGCCTAAGTGATAGTAAGGTATTATTTGCAAACTTTGATCAAGATTTTAAAATCTAACATTTCAGCCTAAGTGATAGTAATGTATTATTTTACAAACTTTGATCAAAATTTTAAAATCTAACAGTTCAGCCTAAGTGATAGTAATGTATTATTTTACAAACTTTGATCAAGATTTTAAAATCTAACATTTCAGCCTAAGTGATAGTAATGTATTATTTTACAAGCTTTGATCAAGATTTTAAAATCTAACATTTCAGCCTAAGTGATAGTAATGTATTATTTTACAAACTTTGATCATGATTTTAAAATCTAACATTTCAGCCTAAGAAAGAAAACAAAATGAACTCACGTCCACACAGATACATCATCACCGCTGCTGTGCTCTTTCTACAGACATCTGCAAACAAAAAGTTTATACTGGCTTTTACTCTAACAGTCACATGATAGTCATGTGACCAATCAGTCATAAAAACCCAAATATTGCCTGAGTTAGCCATAAAATACTAAATATTGCCTGAGTCAATCCTAATCTACGTAATATTACCTAAAGCCAGATGATAAAGCCTAACCTCGACTGAGTCAGTCATAAAAAATAGATATTGATAAAGTCAACTCAATTAACCATAAAACATCAAATAAAGCCTAACCTCGAATGAGTCAACTTATAAAAACCACATATTGATATAGTCAACTCAATTAACACCAAATATGGCAAATTACCCTCTGATAAAGTCAATTCAATTAACCATAAAACACCATATATGGCAAATTACCCTCTGACGGGAACTTCATTTTCTCCACGTCCAGTATCAAGGTCTCCAAAGCTTTAACAAAGCACAACTTGACTGGCAGCGTGTCTATGCTGTTGTGTGAGATGTCCAGCGTCCTCAGACGTTTTAGTTGGCAAACAACAGCAGGGAATGTACAGAAACGGTTGTCTGAAAGGTCAAATAAATTACACAGAAATCAAATGTGTGATACATACTAGTAATTAGTGGTATGTAATCACTATAAAGGACATCAGAAGCATGAAAACAATGAGCTCTAATTAGCTTATCTTTAAAACACATCCAGTGTAATTGGTGACTCCAAGTTTGTACCATAAATGTTTGGACAAATAAATGTTTTAACAGGTCAAAAAAGTAAGGAGGCCAAGAGCAATTTTCCCACTAAATAAATTATATAACGAGGCCAAGAGCAATTTTTCAGAGTAATAAATGATTTAACGAGGCCTACATCTATTTCCCCAACCGAATGAAAAAAAATGTGCCGAAAAAAGTTACCTCTCAGGTTCAAGGTCTGCAACAATGGAATATTCTCAAAAGATTTGGGCAGTTCTTTTAGACGATTCCCAGACAAATCTAGAACCTATAATAGAAATAAAAACAAACAAAAATCAAATGAGAAGATACAAAAATAGGTTTTATATATGATACTAAATAGAGTAATTTACATTTTATTTTACATTAATTTATCATGACAGTACTACTCAGCAATCTTTTGTTTCAACGTCACTACTTAAACATCTTTTTATAACAGCGCTACTGTAAGATCTGACCACATCACAGAGGTGGGTTTACCTGTAGACTGACTAAGGTACCAAAGTCATCAGGTAGACACTTGAGCTCATTGTTGTGTAGGTCCAAGATCTGGGATCAAGAAATTGTTTGGATATTTGGGAATAATTCTACAAGCCATACATGTATATTGAGAAGTTTTCTAAGTACATTTCCTTTAACTAAACTAATCACAACTATCAAGAGAACTACTGATACATGAATTTATCTTTTTTAAAATTTAAAAAAGGATAGTTCTCTATACAAATATCAACTACTGATTTACAAATCAAATCACATTTATAAGACTTAAGGGAACAAGATACCCATGTTTTCGATAAAATGTTAATTTTGCTCCCCAAAATTTGTATTTCTTAATTCGGTACTAATACCTTTTATCTATCTAACCCGAACATTTCGGTCTTCTACAGCTTACGGTTATCCGTTTATTGCGATGTGAAACATGGTACCCCCCGGCAAGTTTTCACACTACTACGCGGACAGCGGCTATCTTCGAGCGGGTATTACATGTATTTATGGCCCGCGGGGCACCATAAACTTTACAGCAATCTAAGGGCCAAGCACTCGTGTACCCGCTGGTGTAGTGACCTTTTCTTTTGTTCTAAAAATAAGTGAGATAGAAGTTGTTTTCTACAAAGTAAATTTTTATATCAAACTCCATATAAGGGCATGCACGTAAAAATTATGAAGGGGAAGAGATTCAATGATACGCTTGACCAATCATATTATAGTACAGTAAATCAAAATAATTCACGATAGGCTGCAACTAACCACGTGTGCTAGGCAGCCATCTTGTTTCTAGATAAACAAAACAATCGCCTGTCTCGTTTGTTTACATCATTTGCGTATACTCTTCTATTTGTTGTTTTAAAGTTATAGAACAACATTAAGTTTAGTAATTGAAACGTGGCCTAGAAACGCACTGTTGATTATCACTGGAACAATATTAAACAATGTTTCGTACGCTTTATACTAAGCTGAAACAATGCGTCATGGACATGACTATCAGTTTGAAGAATGTACTGTCCATCCCCTTTACCCCTTTCATTTCCTTCTCGCCGTTCAACCAACGGCCGGTTTATAATCTAGTTACGGCATGCTGTGATAGGCTTGAACGCGTTCATCAGGCTTTACACCGGACTGTATACGACACATGTGTTAATGTGTATGCCCATCTCTCTGTATATGGTGTGGTAGCAACGAATGTAAATACTAGATAGGATAGCTGAGAAGCATTCACTTAGGCCCTGTACTTGACCCTATCTACACAGATGTGTTATTCGCGGTTGAATGAACATTGGTAATCTATGGCTCATCGGTTCTTCACGCACTATCCAGCGGTGGGGTGGGGTGCAGGGGGCGTGTCTAGCCTCAAGCGTTGTACCCAGTGTTGTGTTGTAGGCTATTATCATAAGGCACTAAACTTGTGTAAGCTACAATTTGAGTAGAGAAAGACATTATTTTGAAGTGAGAAGACCGGCTAACAAACAAAACTTGATCTGGTTTGAAGATAGCTGTTCTGAGAATACCGCTCGATTGATAGGATGTGTAATACTTAATAGTCATACATTCATTACCTGTTGTATACATATTTTCTGCTTACATAGAAAAAATCTGTCTAAAACTTACAACATAAATCAAAGCGTATGTTATTAGACAAATGGTTCTTCCACATATAACAAGACGTTTTTTTTCTGTTTTCTATAAGAGAAAACGCACCATGTCTTTTCCCGCTCTTCTTTTCACGTTTTCTCAACTTTGCATTTTTACTCAAAATTCAACATTCAAATCGCTAAGGCTTTGGAACTCTTTGTCATAAAAGAATAAAACATTCCACGTGCATTCAGCATGATACCATCTACAAAACTACGTTTGTACATTAAGTTTACTACAATACTTATGGAAATATTGATATTTATGTAACACCACCCCCTAATTTTTGCAAATACATTTACGTAAAAATTTGTATTAAAAATTGAGTACAAGCTATCGCAATGAGTAAACGTAGAAATGTATAGTTTGGTTTGAGAAATCTAATTCTTTCACCCGCTTTTTAAAATCTCTTATGGGAACAAAGCCTTAGCGTTTTGAAAAGGTGTTAGTTTTCACACCTTTTCACGGTTTCCATGGCAATCAGTACTGCTATTGACGGCTATGTATTATTTTTGTCTATAGTTTAACAACTATAATTATATGAACTTATTAAACAACCAGAAATGTGTTAAATAAAAAAAAAAATTTTATCCGTGGTGCCTATCCTTAAATCTAATATTTCTCTTAACAACTATCAAGACAACTATTGAAACATGAATCAAATCACCTTTATAAGACTTAAATCTGATATTTCTATAAACAACTATCAAGACAACTATTGCTAAATGAATCAAATCACCTTTAGAAGACTTAAATCTGATATTTCACCACCTCCTCCCAACCCTTGCAGCCAGTTATCATGTAGTAGAAGAACCTGAAACAATAGTTTTATTTGTTAAAACTAGCAACAGCTATATTTTTTTATTTATTACAACTAGCAATAGGAACAACTACTTTTTTTACCTAAAGATATCAGCAAAACACACTAATTTAGTGCACTAAACTTTTATTATAAAATTAATAATTTAAAATTCTTTCTATTTTATTCTTTCTTAAATGTACAAACCTATTATTTTATTACTCAACACTTAAAGACCTATTGTTTTCTACTCTGATCTTTCAAATGGTTTCAATGTGAATTTAATTCAAGTAAAAGTTTTAATTATTTCGAGTATGTAAATGATTTATTTTTAAAAATCTATATTACTCAATAATGGGACTTACCTGCTTTTGTAGCACTCTACAGATGGCATAGACACCTGATGGTACCTGGTCAATAAAAGAGTGTACAATAGTAAACTTGGATTCTTTTGTTCATAATTACACATGAGCACATTCTTAATCAACAAAAGGTAAACAACAATCACAGGAAGAGAATATTTCCTGGTGTTTTTAGCCTACATACCTCCATTAACTCACACGATGATAAAGCAAAAAATATCCTAGATGTGTTTACCACTTACCTCCATTAACTCACATGATGATAAATCAAATCTTGGTTCTGGGTCTTGCTGAGCCTGAGAGATTAAAATGCCAAAATCAAAAAGATGGTCTTGACGATTTTTTTCTTAAACCAACAAGCACACACTTTCTAAGTAAAACCCAAACTGCTGATCACAAGAAATATATTCCATCTTTATTTCAGATGCTAAAAAGTCTGGCCACTTTACCAGAAGTTCCAGATCCTGCTGTCTTTTTCTTCCCTTTTCACTCTGGCGTCTGAATAATGGCATCTTACTTTTTTTCTCAGATTTCTTTGGGGTGTCCTCTGCTGGCGGCCCTGTATAAATCAAAACTTTATCAGACCATGGCATTAGATCAGCTGACAGTTTGTGTGTGGGTCACAGCTGTAAACACTTCTAAACAGTTACACAATTACTTGATCAACACATTAACATGTGTTACACAATTACATTAACATTTTAAATTACATCCTCTCAGCTTGATGATGGCCTTGTATTTTGAAAGAAATGAATCAGTTATCTGTATCACTGAATTTTTGTTTTAAATTTTTCTATCCATAAAAAATTATGTGCAGTTAGTTCATAAATGATGTTATTTATTAAACTTGGGGAAGAAATATTTTGTTTAGTAGATATGTTCAGCAGCAAAAAATTAAAAAGTTAACACCAGAGAGAAAAAACAGGAAACAAGTATTTACGAGTGTTTTATAAAGTTGTCAGTAAAGATTTATTAGTGCTAATTAGTTTGTCACCTAATGAGCTACTTCAAGCCTGGATACCTGCATGCTACAACCCAGCTTACAGCACAACCCACCAAAAATGTTTTACTCATTTAAAATTTATCATTATCACAGCTTACTCATGGAACTGAATTAAATATGAATTGAATTAAAGGGTTTATATCAAAAAGTAAATGTGGATAATATATTTTAAAGAAATGATAATTTTTAAAAATGCGATGGGATTAGACACAGATTTTGAGGTTATTATGGGCTCACAAACATCAAACTTTAGAGGCAATAAAATTTTTGCAACAGTAAAATAAAGAAATAAAGTAGCAAACAAACACAATAGGAAAAATCAATTGGAAAAGAATTTTAGTTTAAATATCTAAAGGTATCAAAGTGAGTTTAAATTGGCTGCCTATTCTTGTATTACAAAGATAAAAGAAATGTCCATCACCATTTTTTTATTTAGTTTAAGCGGGAAATTAGTCAAAGTAAGATGTTGAAAGTGTGGGTATAACCTTTTTTCTTTTTTCTGAAGAAAGACATCCTTAAGCTCTAGCCCTTTCATACCTGAAATGTAATTTTCACTTAAAACATTGCTGACTACTCGTTAAAAGAGTGAAAAAAAAAGTCATTAAACTACAAGACAGTAGACAAAACAAAAAAACATTTTCAAATAAATAAAACAAACTCAATTACGTCTGCAAACATAATTAATTTTTCTAAAAGCGGATAGGTATAAATTATATTTAAAAAGCAATAAGCTTATTTTAAAATGTAACCAGCTGTTTGAATAAAGCAAAAAATTATTTTGCGATTTTTTTAACAAAAAAATGGACATGCCAAATTGGCTTGCATCTATAGGCAGCAATTGCTTCCTCTGTAACATATTTCAAAACCAAACAAGCGAAGAAATAACATAAACAATATGTGTGATACTGATGGTAGCCATTATAATAAATTATATTTATAATATGGTATAATCAACACTCAGACAATGGGAAATATTATTACAATTTTGAAAAAAAAAACAGGTGTAAATTAAATAAATAACAGCCAAGGCAATTTATCTGAATAACTACAAAAAAAAAGAATCTTTTTTTTTTTACACCAACAAAGGTTAAAAGTGGCAGGATAAGACAACATAACTGATCCATATATTTACCTTGCTGATTCAGAGATCAAGTTTCGTCCTCAACTGATGTGGATGTTATATCTAATGAGCCATCAGCAGTTTAGAATAAATGATGGTAACACTGAAACACAATATCAAATAAATGAGAAGATTTATTTTTTTTAAATTGGGGATCTGTTATATGAGTATATTTACTTGGTGGGCATTACAATTGATAGAGGTACTTAAATTAAGGCTATGATTAATATTAGTATTAATATTAGTGTTAGCAATCTCTTTTACATGTGTACTGTTAGTGTAATGCACTTCTTTATTTTTTATCATACATCTACAATATTTTTTTAGCCATTTGTTTCTCATGTCTGTCATACACAATTTCAGTCCTAAATTTAAATTAGGGCCAGTATTTTTTTCAGGCATCTCTCTGGGGTACACTGCAAAGCCCCATCCTCAGGGTGTACTTCCCCCGTCTCAAAGAAATCCTGCTATTCTTAAATTCTAAAAATATACTAATCTAAACCACTCCTCTGGTCTGTGACCTATGAGGAGGGAATAATGTTTAATTAAAATAGAGATGATTTTAGATGCGATTGTCTGATAATAGACTCTTCCATAAAATAGGTGTGTTCGGTTGTTAGTAGTATTGTAATCTCGACTAATTTTATGATTAGAAATTAGGGTTAGGCGTATGGTAGGACCAGGGTTGGGGTTAGGGACATGGTTAGCATTGACATTAGCCAGGCATGTGTGTATTTAGTTAACTACCAGTAACCTAACACCCCTTTTTTAAAGAAGATTCTATTATCTATTCTCCCTAAAATAGTAGTTATAGTTAAGGCCAAGTCCTAGATCTACATTTATATTCTACATAAATTATTGAAATGAATGTGTAGTGACAGTGTGTTATCAGTTATCATGTTATAAAACAATTAATTAAACAAAGCAATTTGGTAAAAGATTCAGTGACTTTCGGTCGTAAGTATTCTTATTGCATGCATAGGCAATGCCCCAATACAACAGTGAGGAAGGCTACTCATCTCAACTCATGTATGGCCTAGGCCTAATTATTATTGTAATTATAATTTATTGAAGATCTGGTAGCTGGATCTACTCAGATTCTTGGGTAAAAATTGGATAAATTTAGAGGGGGGACGATCTCATCTGTCCGGGATTCAAAGGGTCGATTCTAAATAATAAATATCCTAGATCTAGAAACTAAGTCTAAAATCGGTAATCTATCGTTTTGGATACGTAAAATCGCCCGCTGCTATTAATGTACGAAAACGTTAAGGCTGTCAAGGCTGTAATAGAAGTATATTGTGATATGTTTGTGTCAAATATTATAGATAAATGAATAATAAACCGAAATCAATGGCTAAATATATCAATATAGGCCAAAAATTAACTTTAAACAGCAGTGTCTGCAAGCAAGATTTGCTATATGAACAGCAGCCATTAGTAAAATAGAGTGACTTCCACCTGAATCTCGTGCTATAAGTCTATAAAAATAAAACTTTAACAAGATGGCTGCTATAGTAAATGAGCATGGTTGCATCTGTTGGAAACATCGCTGGTGTTCATTTATTACTGAAAAGTTTTAATTCAATTGTTTAAAAACAGGTACATAAATGAAACAAGGAAACATTTTTGTATTTTTCAAAACATAAATCCTCCTCAAAATGTGAAATGATTATTAAAATGTAAGGAGTCACCTGTTTTTCACATTACTAGTTGCGGGCGATTTTACGTACCCAAAACGATAGATTACCCTAAAATCTAAATGCTAGATCTAGATAGAATCTAGATCTAAAAATCTAGATCTAGATTTCTCTAGATTAGATCTAGAATAATCTAGATCTAATCAAAATCTAGAATCTAGACATTGACAAGAATACTTTAGAATTTAGAATAGATCTCAGTCTCAGAATCTCAGATCTAGAATCTAGATTCTATTTCTAGTCTCTAGATCTAGAGATCTAGCTTTAGACTAGAATCTAGATCTAGATTCTAATTCTCGATCTCAGTAATGTATCAAACTGAACTACCTATAATTAAGTTCCACAATAATTAATTAAAATACAGTTTTTCTTGTGTGATAACTTTGTTAATATTTACACAAAACCCTTTGGTAACCTTAACTTGAAGTTTGAGGGATCTATTGAAAAATCTGCTAGGTACAACAACAAACCTATTATCGCTCAGGGGCAAGGTAAGTAACTCTCACTAAACTAAAATAAATAATTATCTCGCCGAAATGTAAAATCATAATAAATATAACTTAATTATTATATTATAGATCTAGATCTAGGCCTAAGTATTATGGTTTTTAGTTAAGAATCTATAACACCAGATCCGATCCGTTGAGATGCTTGTGTTTAACAACATTACAACCATGAAAATGTGATCATAAGAGGGCAAGAGGGTGAACAAAAAATAATAAGGGGTCATTTTGATCCGTCCATGCAACATAACATTTTAATTTTAGTTATTTACCGGTCAAACACTGGACCAATTGTTTTGAGCTTCTACATAATACATATGCTGCCTATACAGTATAGAATCTACAATGCTTTAATTCTAAACAAGAAAAAAAATTGCATGTTGTATAAGAGGGTGAGTAGATTTGAGTTAACTATACCTCTCCCTACTATTACTACTAACATGGGTCATTTTAACCCATACACTTTTTATATAACAAAACTGAAATAATTGTATGCGAAAAAAGGCATACACACACTTTTCAAAAAGCTTCCCTTTGGCCTAGGACTTATAGATCTAGAATCTAGTTTAGTTTATACTTTATACTAATTTATAGTTATAATTCAAATAGTTTAGTATGGGCTAGGCCTATGTCTTTAGAGTTCTTTCCCTTGCATATTAATACTTTTATTCTACATCCTGTTTCTGTGGCAGCTTTGTTTCAAAAATAATGTTTGCAATGGAGTGAAATCTATTTCAATTGTTTTAAAGCAAAATGCAGGCATTGTCTGAAGAGGGAGATACTACTGATGAGGAAGAAGTTATCCACTAGATGAGGCAGAGGCGTAAGGACCTATTCCGGCGCCTTGGGCAGACTATTAAACTATTAACTTTGCGCCCCCTCCCTCCTATGTTGGAAAGATTTGTGGCACTTCTTACCAGTTATTAACTCGTAACATTTTCTATAAAAACATCTAAATCACTACGTAAAGCCTTGTCTTCCTTCATTTTTTTAACTTTGAAAGTGTATAATTTTATGCTTTAGCTTAAATTAATTAAGCTTTTAAATTAATTTCTCTACCCCTTTTGGCGCCCCCTTAAGGCCGGCATCCGGGGCGGCTGCCCCACCCACCCTCACCTAGCTACGCTTCTGAGATGAGGACCTACCTTCTGATCTAGGGTAAGAAGAGGAATATGTTTTGAGTTTTGACAGAGCTGGGACCTGTTGTTACACTTTCTCAAGATGGTAAGCAATGTGTTTTTCTAATAGCAGTAAGGATAAATAGTGTGAAAGACCAATGCATTATATTTATTTATTAAAGCTTATATATATCAGATTTTGCAGGACCTTCAAACCCCACTACTGATCTGTTTGCTGATTCACCATCCGAAGACCCTACTTTTGCTGTTGAGGTAAACACCAAAGATGATACAAGGTGGTCAAGGGAACATCTTTCATCCCCCGAAGACAAAAATTCCTCTTTGTAACAACATCTATGACCCCATTTCGGTATTTAATCTATTCATTACAAATTAAATTGTAGCAGATGTAGTTAAATACACAAATTTGGAAGGTAAAAAGATGGACAGAGACAACTGTGTTCCAGCTGATGAAACTGAGATTCCAGCACTTATTGGCTGCTTCATCAACTTAGGTGCTATGAACCAGAACATCTTCCCAACTGAACTTATTTGGAATGCTCAATTTGGATATAAATATAACTATGTTAGGGGCACACTAACAAGAAATAGGTTTCTGAAGTTATGCAACAGGCTTCGTTTTGATAATGACGCCTTTGCTCCAGTTAGGGATGTTTGGGAAAAATGTATGAAATCTTTGAAGAGACACTATGTTCCTAGCCCTTTTATAACTGTTAATGAGCAGTTGATGCCATGGAGAGGACGCTGCAGTTTTTTTGCAACACTTGCCATCTAAGCCTGATAAGTGTGGCCTTAAAATATTCTGGTGTGTTGATACAGAGACTATGTATCCTCTGACATCTAAGCCATACTTAGGCTAAATTGGACTCACTCCTCAAGTACATTTGGGACGGACTACAGCTTTGGAGCTATGTAAACCTTGGCTCAGGGCAGAACCTAACTTGTGACAATTTTTTTACTTACATGGAGCTGTGTAATACATTACTGAAAAAAAAAATCAGTTTGGTAGGAACCTTGAGAAGAAACAAAAGGTTAATAGCAGATGAATTCTAGGGTCCTAAGCAGAGAAAAAAGGGTGAGCCAAAATTTATCTATAGAAAGGATTCAACTATAGTCAGCTACAAATCTGGCTAAAAAAATGTAATTTTACTGTCTAGCATGCAAACTGATGCAACAAAGATCATGACAACCAGTAGTGGAACAACCCTACCTGATATAGTAAATTTCTATAATGCTACAAAGGGTGGAGTTGACACTATGGATTTGATGGCCCATGCTGTAACTGCAAAACAACAAACCAAAAGGTGGCCAATGGTTATAATTTTCAACAAGCTAGATATAGCATCGATAGCAGCAAATGTAATCTACAAGATTAAATTCCCTACCAACATGCTACCACAAAGTGACAATCGATGATTTTTCCAACTTGAGGTTGTCAGAGATTTTGTTTTGCCCAAATCTGAACACAGAAGGCAGTTCAAGTGTTTGCTAAGGCAACTACAGATCACATTAGACTAACTGCTGGAAAGAGATGACCATTCTGTAGCTACTGATACTGATGTTACAGAGATAAAAGGAGCATCTAAGCGAGAGCATTGTGCCAGGTGCCCCAGCAAGTCAGACAGGAAAACTTCTACAAGCTGTCAAAAGTGTGCAACTTCTATCTACATGTCAGACAGGAAAACTTCTACAAGCTGTCAAAAGTGTGCAACTTCTATCTGCAAGTCAGACAGGAAAACTTCTACAAGCTGTCAAAAGTGTGCAACTTCTATCTGCAAGTCAGACAGGAAAACTTCTACAAGCTGTCAAAAGTGTGCAACTTCTATCTGCAAGTCAGACAGGAAAACTTCTACAAGCTGTCAAAAGTGTGCAACTTCTATCTGCAAGTCAGACAGGAAAACTTCTACAAACTGTCAAAAGTGTGCAACTTCTATCTGCAAGTCAGACAGGAAAACTTCTACAAGCTGTCAAAAGTGTGCAACTTCTATCTGCAAGTCAGACAGGAAAACTTCTACAAGCTGTCAAAAGTGTGCAACTTCTATCTGCAAGTCAGACAGGAAAACTTCTACAAGCTGTCAAAAGTGTGCAACTTCTATCTGCAAGTCAGACAGGAAAACTTCTACAAGCTGTCAAAAGTGTGCAACTTCTATCTGCAAGTCAGACAGGAAAACTTCTACAAGCTGTCAAAAGTGTGCAACTTCTATCTGCAAAGATCACACTAATTCTTATAAGTTTATTATAATATCTAACATAATACAAGTTTCTTGTTATTCAAAATGTGTTGATATTGTTTTATTTTTTATGTAGTTTTGCAATATTTATGACCAAAACAAACAACTAAAAACTAAAGTTTTGGAAGGATGATTATTTTAACACTATACTGAATTGTTAAAATATATAATTTCATCAAAATATTAAAGGGCTCTTATTAAAAAGTATATGGGTCAATTTGACCTACCATATAGTTGGATCAGGATTTTCACTTTGTCTATGTAAAAAGTATACAGGTCAAAATGACCCACGTTGTAGTCGAAAACAGTGAAAAAGGGTTGTGGGAATCATAGGGTTTAAAGATAGCCTACATACATTGCACTGTATTACCACCCAATCCCTGTATGTAATTTGTGCACACAAACATATAAGTAGACTAGTTCAAGGGCTGCTGACCAAGCATACTTCATGTTCTTATAAAAAATATAAACACTGTTGTTTTGTTTTAAAGTAAATTAAAGCAATGTTGATGACATACAGAATAGTCCTAGATAAACATGCATCTCTTCTTTGATTAGGGGACCCAAAATATGCTTGAAATACTTTGCTAAAATTAAATCTTCAGTAAAAAAAAAGATGTAGGCTATCTCTTTCCCACTGTAACTGAACAATGAGTGAGGTCCTAAAATTATTGTTTTCCGGGGAATAAATAGGCCTTTTCAGTTCATTTGGACAGGTAGTGAACAGAGAAATGTCAGCATTACTGACATTCATCTTACACTGACGACATTACTGACATTCATCTTACACTGACGACATTACTGATGTACATCTTACACTGATGACATTACTGATGTACATCTTACACTGATGACATTACTGATGTACATCTTACACTGATGACATTACTGATGTACATCTTACACTGATGACATTACTGATGTTCATCTTACACTGATGACATCACTGATGTACATCTTACACTGATGACATTACTGATGTTCATTTTACACTGATGACATTACTGATGTACATCTTACACTGATGACATTACTGATGTACATCTTACACTGATGACATTACTGATGTTCATTTTACACTGATGACATTACTGATGTACATCTTACACTGATGACATTACTGATGTTCATCTTACACTGATGACATTACTGATGTTCATTTTACACTGATGACATTACTGATGTTCATCTTACACTGATGACATTACTGATGTACATCTTACACTGATGACATTACTGATGTTCATCTTACACTGATGACATTACTGATGTTCATTTTACACTGACGACATTACTGATGTTCATTTTACACTGACAACATTACTGATGTTCATCTTACACTGATGACATTACTGATGTTCATCTTACACTGATGACATTACTGATGTACATCTTTCACTGATGACATTACTGATGTCATTACTGATGTTTATCATACACTGATGTTCATCTTAGTGTATAGCAGGAGGTTAAAGATTAATGGAAGGTAATTTTGTTTAAATAACTGTAAATGTCATGAATAGCAAAATTAACATTTAATAGGAAGTTTATTTTCAGCGAGTGATTAATGCAAGCTTGGAACTTAGCCTACTTGATGTTCAGAATCACTTAACCTACAACTTGAGCTTAGTAAATGGCGACAGCAAAGTAGTCATGTATTACATTAGTGTGATTTTGATAACGAGTTCTTATTGGGAACTCTTTAGTTGGAGTCTATTGATGCTGCCCTTTTTTGTCAAAGGGTCTTCTGATCGTGTCAATACAAATTTATAATGCGATTGATTGGAAAGGGCTGTATTGATGTTTCTCCCACTTCTCCTACAATTTCTTCATTACAAAAATTGTTATATAAATCCACTATTTTTATTTTTATTTTGAGCCTGTTAAAAAAAAACCCAAGGAGCTCAAAGTGGGATCAAATGTTTGGGAAGTTTTAAATCCAGGAATCAAAAGTATTTCTGCAAGTGAGACACATTCCATATACTATTGTATGGTGGGCCTATATCTCTCTCTCTCTCTCTCTCTATCTATATATATAGGCCTAATAAATGCATTAAAGCTATTTAGGATACAGTATTGCCACTGGGCACATTTTAATTGTTTATTTCCTGCGATAACAAAAACTCTTTTTTTTTTTTTAATTTTCGTTCAAACTTTCAATATTTACTAAAACAA
Organism: Physella acuta; assembly: GCF_028476545.2. Taxonomy (NCBI): domain Eukaryota; kingdom Metazoa; phylum Mollusca; class Gastropoda; family Physidae; genus Physella; species Physella acuta. Next base: position 350,713 of record NW_026731708.1, on the reverse strand, counting down.
TCAAGTCCACAATAAACAAAACAAGCATAAAAAATTATAAAACAAAGAAAAAGACGATTTAATAATAAGGATTTTAATCACTCCAGACGTGGTAAACATGATGAATGAGAGACAAAATCAAACAACAAACTGAACCACATAATGTGTGTACCGGTCACCTCGTTAACAAACAGCACTGACCATTGTATGCTGTACACAGACAACCAACAACACTGATCCCTGTACACAATGTACACAGAGACTAATAACAATGTACAGATATGACAGTATTAGATTTATGGCCAATGCTGCTTACGTTAAGAGATTCGCAGTCTTTCTTTTTTTTAACAGTAATAATAAATAATAATTTAATAGACTTTTATTAAAAAGTTATGATTTTCGTTTAGTTCAAATAGAGGTGATAGGTAAAAATGTTGCTTTTAAAAATATTAAATTAATATAATTATATGCACATTGGACAATATTTGTCGTTTGGTCATAATTTAAAAATTAGGATCAACACAACCAAATTACTTTTTTAAAAAAGCTCAAACTCAAAAAAGTATATTCAAAGAACAATCACCGCTTTAGAATAAAAAATGAGGAAAACATTTTAAAATTGTAGATGTCGAATTGATGAAAAGACAAATACTTTGCTCTGTAGGCACTCATTGTAGACAGTGCGCACTAAATCAAAGAAAATAAATGGTATACAAAATATAATTGAGGTAATGCTTCAACTAGTTCAATATGGACATGTAAAATAAGTTGACTAAAGTTATCTGACTGTATGAGGGCATCTAATTTATTATATATATATGTAATATATATATATATATAAATATTTATTATATTACATTTTTATAATATAATATTACATATATATATATATATACATTACATGTATAAATATTACATATTTTGTGTACATTTTATATATATATATATATATATATATATATATATATATATATATATATATATATATATATATTTATGTATATATATATGTATGTATGTCTATACAAATACACACATGTTGGGTGAGTAGCAACATGCATGTCAATTAATAAAATCATTTATAAATTATCATCTACATGTAAACAATAATGAAATAAGAGGTAGAGCTAAATGTCAAATTCACAAATAAGTTCAAATAATAAATATCATAATTTAACAAAATGTATTGACAAGTTTCAGTGATAAATATTTGTCCAACAGTACAAAAGTTTGAACTAACACAAGCCGACACTGCAATAATGATCCAACACTGTCATGGCGCAAACAAATGTTTCAACTGGAGATTTAAGCTTTAAAATGCCTCAAGTATATACATTTTAAGGATCGTTTTTTTATTTTCTGGTGTTTTGTTACCAATAAATTAACGTGTTTGTTTCTTATCAGATGTTAAATTAAAGCTGTCTACATTTTAAAGTCATATTGTACATGTGCGTCTCGATGTCATTTAGGGTAACCTTAAGGTATATTATCTTTTCAGTTCAGGTTTTGTATTTATACTGGCTGAATTTGGATTTGACTTGCACACTGCACAGAGTGTATCCACTATGTTCAAATGTTAAATCTTTATTTTTGAATACTTTAAGCAAACCAGCAATAAGTTAGTAATAACATGTTATTTTTAGAAAAAAGTTTATTAATAAATAAATAAAAAGCAATAACTTTTCACTGAGTTGTATTTTATAATTATATTTTGTTAAGAATCTTCTCCTGCTAGAGCTTGCTACTTTTTAAACTTGCCTTTGTTACAATGAAATTTCCAAAACTTTCTATAAATATTCTTTATTTTTATTACTGCAAGTGCTTATGTATTATAATAGGATTTGGTGAACAAAATGTGCCAGGTTTTTTAGCACTCTGATGGCCAATTCTAAAAAAAAACCAGGGTCAAATATTTTCTGACAGCTAACAAGGACACCACTAGGCAGATGCAAGTCATGAGAAATTTCAGGCAATTTTACAATTTGAATTATTTCATTTATGATCTAAGACATTTTAGCATTTTAAAGACTAAATACACAGGATAAATACTACTTTGACATAGGTACACGTATACATTATTAACAATGGGAAGGAAATAGTTTGACACAATGTTCAATATAGAGGAACAGAAACAATATTTTCAGAGCTGCCGTCGAGTGTTCTATGGTAGATAAAACGCGTGGAGGAAACATAAATTTGTACATGAATTATACAATTTTGCATCCTTCACTAACTGCTGTTGTTAATATTATGACAATATTCAGAAAACAATTTTTTTTTATGCTTGTGTTTTACAGGTTTTGGAACAAAAATAAAAAAAATTAACTCTCGAGCCTAATCTAATCTATATCTGTTCATTAATTGAGTTTTTGTTAATCAGATAAAGTTAAATATTTAAAAGATAGCTTTGAAATATTTCATTGCTTTTCTGTTACTTAGAAATTCAACAAAAAACATTTTTTCCAAAAAATATCAAAAAAAGGTAAAATAATTGAATTTTTTAAAAATGAACAAGACAAGAGCTAATTAATTTCTTTAGCTTTCTCAATCAGACAACAAACACATGTTGAATTCTTGTTATTTAAAATGTATTGGTACAAACACATGTTGAATTGTGCCTAGGTGACAAACATGCTGCCCAAATGTTTATTTCTGCCTGAACAAAGTGAACAATCGATAAGTACACAAGAAGTTAACATTCTGTAGGTACAAATGTTAACATTCTGTAGCTACAGAAGTTAACAATCCATAGGTACAGAAGAAATATTGAGATAATGGCACTCTTGTGTCAACTAGTTATTTTTAGCTTGTAACTGTAACAATAAATAACCCCAGTAACAAAATGTAACCAGGATGTGTACACCAACCAACAACCAATCACTGGACTTGAGTTGCTGATCTCTCGTTACCTTAACGAACAAAATGATTTTAGAACAGAGATTGAGTTGCTTATGTCATGAGTCAGACAAAAAAAAATGATTTTAAAATAAATGCTATGCTAATAATGTACTTCTTAACAGAGGTGTTCAACATTTGAATGATGTTCATTATAGCTGTTGTATGTCACAAAGATTACGGTATACGGTTAATATCATGTCAGGCAATACTCTACACAACAACCAGGGACAAATAAAGTGTTTCAACTAGATAGAAATACATAATCATAGGGGAAAGTAAACAACAACTGTTCAAATCAAACAGCAAAGTTTTCTATTACTTATCAGCAATACGGTCATAGGTTTTAAGTGCCATAAGAATAAACAATATCTTTGACAGTAAGCCAATTATTTGATGGAACAGCAGATTAATCATACAGGTAGAATTAATCCTAAACTTTTATTGAATAGCTGTGTTTTCATCAGATTTATGTTTTTGCTTTTAAATTGAAGAACACAAATGTGTTAGTTTTTTATAAGCATGAATCAAGAATGATAACTCTACTAGTAAAATCAAGAACATTAACTCTACTAGTATGAATCAAGAACAATAACTCTACTAGTAAGAACAGTTTACACAAATGAATTCATGACTACTATACTGCTAACAATGTCCATTGTATTTACACATGTTGATTAATATACAAGTTATTTATGTACAAAAACTTATTTCCCTACGACTTAAAAAATGCCAGGGCTGGTGTGGTTGATGATTATAGCAATTGTATTTCCATGATGGTGATTTTCTAGTCAAAGGTTGAGATTGTTCTAATCAAGTATTAAGCAATGAAGTAGCACTGCTGTAATTAACTTTACCAATTTGAAACTAACAAATACAATAAGTTTTGGAACAATTACAAAAAAGTTTCTAACTTTAGCCCTTAAAAAAGACCCTAAAAACGTTTTCAATGCAAAAAATAAAATTTTAGCAAGTCTTTGTGTCACATATGTATATATATTTATGCATAAATATATATGAATATGTTATAAATACAGAAACTATTTACACTTAATTAACAAATGCTTTGAGAGGAAATAAAATAAAATATGTAAAAAACCCGTATCTTTGCAGTGCATTAACTTTTAAAATAGAAGATTACTTCAGTATCCAAGATTTTAGATCAAACCATAATTCACTGGGGCATGTGATACAAACATAAACTTGAACTTATTCTCATAAATTTAACCTTCTTAAAAACAAAACAAGTGAGCTATTTTTCTGTACAAGATGAAGTGAAAATTCTAGGCATAGCTCGTGGGCAGTCGTTGAATAAATAAAACACAGTGTTGAGAGGTAGGATAATGGGGTGGGGGTGGGTGGGCTTCAGTCGCTGAGATAAGGTTAAGATCACACAAGAATTCCCTCATTGGAAATTTGTTTCAGGAATGATTTGGCTAAAATATTCTAAGACCAACCATTGGGAAGTATGGACTCAACCAGTTTAGAATTCCAACTTTTTAAATTAGCCCCAAATATTAGGCTAGGGCGACTCACAAATCACAAGATGGAGTGAATGTGGTACAGTTTTTCCTATATTAAATATAAGCGCAGCAAAATTAAATACTTTTATTAAGCTCCTCTTAAGAAAAAAAGCTTTTAAATTGCACCTTGTGAGCATTAAATTCATTACTCTAAATGGATTTCCCTTAAAAATATGGGCTATAGTTATCTACCTTCAATTTACTGGGACTTTACAAAAGTAATTATTTTAGATAAATGCATAAACAAAGTTGTGAACTAAATGTTTACCACTAACAATCAATGACCAAATACAGCATTCAATGAACAAGCTTTTCTAATACAAGTAACTGAACTATATATAACATAACTCTACTAGTTGTTTTTATACCCGTACCATGACAATGTTAACTTACGGTGATTGTATATACAGTGATCAATATCATATCCCAATCTGCATACAACATCATGTCATTCTCCATACAACATCATTTCACATCTCATACCCCAATTTTCATACAGCATAATACTTCATTCTGCAAACAATATCATTATGCCAATGTTGATAAATTAGCAGCAAGGGACATGCATCATTAGAAACTTAAAGCTCAAATTAAAAGAACAGATCTTTTACATGTACATACTACTACCATTCATACATTAAGATTATGTTATCAAGAAAAAAAAATTACAGACATTAAGGTCTAATACAACAACAAAAAGTTAATTAAAAGATGTAAACACTTTTCTTTTTTTTCTTATAGACAATCAACTGAAAATATATCTCTCTATTAGGTTTTTATAAGGGACTTAAGTCAGGATTACACTAAACAATCAATGCAGGCTCTAATAGGGTCTCACCTATTTTTAATAAGGGAACAATTTTTTAATACATTTTTAAAAACCTTTTATATTAAAGAAGTAAATACTAAAGGATGTAAATATAAAAATATAAATAAAAGGTCTCAGTTATTATGCTTTCAGATGCCGCTGTTAGCATTGGTATGAGTTGTGTGATGTGATGCAATCAATAATGTTTAGTTGCCTGGGTTCAAATTCTGTTGTTCCAACTACATCGTATTATTGACTTAGATATTATGTCTTAAGGTATCTGAGCAATTTTCACTGGTTTAGATTAGAACGTGGGGATTTTAGATTTTAAAAAATAATAATTACACGATAATATACATAGGTCTGAAGGAAATAATTTTCTTTATAAAACTGCTGCTAAACTTATTACCAAGTCAACCATCAGAAATGTGTATTCTAAAAAATTGACATTGACAATGATGAAAGTACTGCACATTTACTACACTTGAACAACATAGCCAGTCTATGTAAGCCAACTTTGGGATTTTCCTAATTAATATGCTGATTTTATTTAATTAATATAACAATAGAAATAAAAAATAAAAAATAAAAAATGCAATTTTAAATAGATAAGACTGAACATACTTGTCTATTAATTTCTTTACGAAAATGAAAATATTTTCAAAAGCTGTAAATTAATTAATTTTTTAAAATTAAAATTAATTTGTAGGTATTTTACTTAATCCTTAGACTAAAGATTAGGATAAAATTATTCAGTCAATAATTTTACATGGAAAAACCAGTGACAGAGAAAATATTATAAAGCATCTGATCAGTGCAACAGCCAATCAAAAGTGTCCATAAATATTTGAACATCCAGTTTTCACCACACAGAGAAGTCAATATATAAAAACGGATGGCCTTTGGCCTTTTTAAAAAAAAGTCCTAGAAATTTCAATCCACCGGTTTTTCTAATGAGGTTTTTTTTCTAATGAAATTTGAAACCAAATTTTCAACCACATTTTATCCCTGATGTGTGACATTTTGTTAAAATTGTCACAAAAAACTGAACAAAAACTGACAGCAAATCATGTCAAGTTCATTGAATAATACTTTTGACAACAGCAGTGGGTATGTTACAGCAAATTTTCAAAAATTCGGTACAGGTCTTTAAAATATAAAATTTGGAAAAATTGAATTATTTTACATACATACAAATAAAAAGACGCAAATAATTGAACAGCGTAAATCAATAAACTTTGTATCTTGTAGGGAATATTGAAAATTTAAAAGCTATGGTTGATGTAAACAAATGGAAATGTATACTAAGCAGAGAGACAGTGTAAGGTTTTGGGGATGAAAAAATGTTGTTTGTCTAACCTGTTAGGTGATATCACATGGTTCAACAAGACAATTCTAGTCCCTCATTTTAAAAAGGAGCTCTTGGACAGAAAGGTTACAGACTGGGATTGACACCATTTAAATGGTCAGTAGGTGGAATTTAAAGAGATTTTCAAAAAATACTTCACACAACTCATCAAAGTTTGCTTTGTCCTGTAAAAATAATGGTTTCAACTTTACAAATCTACTAGCTGTAGAAAAACATAGGTTTCAAACCTTTACAAATATACTAGCTTTAAGAAAAACATAGGTTTTGAACTTTTACAAATCTACTAGCTCTAAGAAAAGAAACAAGAAGAAGAAAAAAAACAGTACAATAAAAAAAAAATTTAAGCTGTACCAAATCATCTTTACAACCAGCTAGTTTACCTACCAGCCAACACAAGCAAGCTGAAATTGGAGACTTAGGAGAGGAAATGTGCAAGTCCAGTAAATAACAAAACATTCAGCCTATGCCAATCTTAACCTGGTAAAGCTATGCTAGATTTATTGACTTCCAACAACAAAACACAGCAGACTTATTAATAAATAAAAAATATCAGTTTCAATTTTTAAATGTTTCTTAAATGCTAATTTTAAATTATTTATTCTTCATTTTAACACATGTTATCATAGCAAATGCAACATAGGATAGGATTTTTAAACTTGATAAGCAGAAGAAAGGAAATTTTTTTAAACTGATGTTGAATTGACAAGCAGGCATAAGCGAGATTACATGTCCCTGAGATCAATAGAATTTTGGGGCTTTCAACAGACAGTACTTTTTTTTATTACAACTTATAATTTTAGGAGATACAGGAGGATAAAAAAAATTAGTAGACCTAATATAATTTCAAATTAAAAAATAATTTAAACTTAAAAGAAAACTGCAAAGAAAATAGAGAATAACTAAAAACTATACAGGAGACCCATGAAATATGGTGGTAAAATATGTCCAAAAAAGTTGATTTAGTTGTTTATCCACAAATAATACAAGTCAGTAGTTGTGATAAATCTAATATGTTGAACAGTTGTCACATGATTTTGACAAGCAACTTAATTTAAGATTCAGCTATAAATAGGAAGTTACCAATAAAAAACCTGGCTACACAAAATATGTCTAAAAAATACAATGCATTAGAAGTGTAGTTGCCAAGTATGCCTTGAGAATAAAGCCAAAAATTATTTGTAAGGCTAGGAAAACTTGATGAATTATAACAATACAAATACTGCCAATGTAATGTAGTCATATGAAAATGTAGTGACAAAAGTTATGTAAACATTACAATTCAAGAAGAAATACTGTATGATAACCTTTCTGATTTACTTTTAGTCACAACATATCAAACCTATTGTTATGCTTTTTTGAAATGTGAATTCAATCTGAACTCTAGCACTATATATCATTTCCTATCCAAATGTTGTAAGAAAATACACAAATGCTATCAATTAAAACTGTGCTTTTATTAACCCTGTGAAATTTTGAGCTAATTATACTGATTACTTTTGTCATTAGTTTCATTTTAATTTAACACAGATAAAAGATTGACATAAACAATGAAAATAAAAAAGCCCATAATTACAGATCTAGAATTTTCTGATAAACAGCAATCAAGATGTTAACAGCAATGATGATGTTAACATCAATCATGATGTTAACAGCAATCATGATATTAACATCAAACGCAACCCGTAGGAAAATGTTTTTTATTTGACAGTTAGAAGAAGCTTGTCACCACCTCTTTAGTCCATTGTTTTACAAATCAAAGAAAAATTCATTGAAGATTTTGAAGTGGAGTTGAACAAATATTCACTCGGCCTCGGATGTAATGCTGGCAATAAAGTCTCACAAGTTATATCAATATAGAAACTTTCCAGTTAGGTAACAACATAGTTAGTATCAATATATATATTTCTGTCAAGAATGTACACCATAAGAAATGCAGACAAAAAATTGTAAACTTTTAAAATTAATTACAGAACAGCCTCCTGAATATCTGAAATACTTTATAAATTATAACAATAGAGTAGGATTTTTTCCTTGTTTATATAATCCTGTCAAGAATTTGTTTTGTTTACTTTGCTTCAGTGGATCCTTTTGTTATAATCCATTGACACACAGTCATCAGTTTTAAATCCTCCTGGAACACAACCTTCTCTCACAGAATTTTTTTTTCCCCCTTTGCTGAAGAGCTGAGCAGGGAGATAACTCTCAAGACAGTTCATTGTATGGCTGGTGACAAACAGGAAAAAAACATTCCAAAAAGTTTTGTTTTTTCAGATGAGGTAAACTTGTGTAGCACAAGCAATGAGAACACACACCTCTGTGGTTTAGGTACCCGTAGACTGAGATAGATATGAAAATATCCTGACTTTACTCCACTATGTGCACATTCACTTCTCTCTAAATGTAGACTGAGAGAGATATGAAAATATCCTGACTTTACACCACTATGTGCACATTCACTTCTCTCTAACAGTGTTTCAACCATTTTTGTATCAACAAATTCTGTTCATTAAAATGCAATGATTTTTTTTTCCTCATACCTTGCTTCAATGAGAATTTAGCATGTAGTAACATAATTTAAATATAATTTATTATATCTTTGTTTAAACTCTGACTTTCAAGCTTGTATTTAAATATTTTTGTATGAGGTAAACTGAGAAAATGTTGTGTGAGGTAAACTGAGAAAATTTTGTATGAGGTAAACTGAGAAAATTTTGTGTGAGGTAAACTGAGAAAATTTTGTATGAGGTAAACTGAGAAAATTTTGTGTGAGGTAAACTGAGAAAATTTTGTGTGAGGTAAACTGAGAAAATACTGATACAGATCTGACGATAATATCACATCGTAAATTAGGTCTGTTGATCCTAGCAGAATATGCCATTTTTCTGTGCGGCTATTCACACACCTGTTATGAATGTAATGGGTGACTATTTACACACAGTATGTGTAAGCAGTGGGAGCCACACACAAGTTTCCTGTAGAACAAACAGCCCTGTATTCTGTTGAACAAACAGCCCTGTATTCTGTTATAGGTGATTGCAGTTTTTGATATTTTTCCTCCTTTCAACTGTTGATGCACGGAAGTATTTTCTGGTTGGCGTAATGGTTTTTAGTATTTTCGGGTTGACTAAATGGTTTTTCTACGCAGTCATGGGTGAGGAGGAGTTGGGTGTCATGTCACCAGCGACCTCCGGCTGTCTGCGAGTTGTCACCCCTTGTTTGATAGGGCCTGCAATTTAAAAAAAAAAAAAATGAAAAATTGATAGGGCCTACCTATTGAATGTTTTACATTTTTTTTTTAAGATTCTCTGCTCTAACTGAAAGAAAGAAGTGACACATATATTAGTGGGTAAACATGCATCAAAAGGCTAAAAAAAAAATCAAAGACAGAATTATTTAACATTATTTACTTTTAAAATATTCACTTTGTTGTTATACAGCTAAACAAGTTTTTTAAAAGTTACAAGATTTATAAGGTAGATTACAAGAGCCCTTCTATAAATGTCACATAATATTTTGTCAAATGTAATGCTTTGTTCTAGTTATACTAATGATGTTAAAAAAATCATGTCTCTAAAAACCACTAACTAAAATTAAAACAGCTACAGCTAAACATGAGAACCACTGAGGGGAAAATCTCATACAGCTAAACATGAGAAACACTGAGGGGAAAAACTTATACAGCTAAACATGAGAACCACTGAGGGGAAAATCTCATACAGCTAAACATGAGAACCACTGAGGGGAAAATCTCATACAGCTAAACATGAGAACCACTGAGGGGTAAAACTCATAGAACCACTGAGGGGTAAAACTCATAGTACCACTGAGGGGTAAAACTCATGCACTTACAACAAGCCACATCACCTGTGTGAGAGTGTATGAACCACAATGCACCAGTGAGGAAGATGCCGATGGCGAATGCAGCGAAGGCTATTCCCACAACTGTGGCTGAGTCCAGGCCTTCAATGATGATCTTCTGCTGCTGGTTGTAGTTTGTGTCATCGTGAGGTTTGCTCTCTTTTTTTGGAACTCTCCCACCTGAAGCAATAGCAAAGGTAAAAAATGACTTTCATCTTATTTATACATTATTACTTCCCTTTAGTTAATAGGCAAATTAAAGTTTAAATTTAAGTTTTAACAATTTGAATATGTAGGTATATTCAAAGAACTAAAGGAGTTCGTCAAGCTAGTAAAATAAAAATAATGTGAATTTAAAAAAAAGATAATAAATATTAATTCAGTGTTGATGTAGTTTAATTCTTTTGGAATTTATTTTCCAGTTATGAGTATAAAAATAGAGTAACAGAACAAAAAAATCACTATTATTTTTATTTATGAGTAAAATAGGGCTTTTAGCCAAGCAAGCAGCCTGGTGTGATCATGAACATACCTGTTGGCCACTGGGACACTGAAGGGATGTTCATGTTCATGTTGATGTTCTCCAGGTGGATAGGGCCCAGGCTCAGGGGCCCACAGTTTGGGCCTGTTCGCTCCTTCGCATTGGGCTCATTTTGACGGCAACGATTTCTGTAGTTGATAAAACACTGAAAGAAACAAAATTCATAATTTTTTAAAATTTATCATGAATTAAATAAAAAAATTAAATTTCCTTTCAGACATCAAGACAGAGTTTTACATTTTCATTGATCATTGCAGCCTATTTTCCCATATTATAGAGCTGGGTGGACAATGATATACTGCAGGAGTTCATTCTCAGATTTAAGGTTAGCAACCATGTACAAAACCACTAGAAGAAAGTGGAGATTTTAAACATCTCCTCATCTTTTTATGGCTGGTGTCAAAATAAGTAGTACTATACTATGAAGGCCACAAAGGTGTGAATTTAAAATCACATATGTATGCTGGTGTCTGATTGAAGAGTTACTTAAAAAATGCACACCACAACAGTGTGAATTTAATGTCGCTCACATTAGTATGGGTGGTGTCAAATTGAATAGTTATTAAAAACAACTCACACCACAAAAGTGTGAATTTAATGCCACAAAAGTGTGAATTTAATGTCGCTCACATTAGTATGGGTGGTGTCTAATTGAAGAGTTATTTAAAAAATTGACGCCACAAAAGTGTGAATTTAATGCCACAAAAGTGTGAATTGAATGCCACAAAAGTGTGAATTGAATGCCACAAAAGTGTGAATTGAATGTCCCAAAAGTGTGAATTGAATGCCACAAAAGTGTGAATTGAATGCCACAACAGTGTGAATTGAATGCCACAAAAGTGTGAATTGAATGCCACAAAAGTGTGAATTGAATGCCACAAAAGTGTGAATTGAATGCCACAAAAGTGTGAATTGAATGCCACAAAAATGTGAACTTAATGCCACAAAAGTGTGAATTGAATGCCACAAAAGTGTGAATTGAATGCCACAAAAGTGTGAATCTAATGTCGCTCACATTAGTATGGCTGGTGTCTAATTGAAGAGTTACTAAACAAAATTCACGCCACAAAAGTGTGAATTGAACGCCACAACAGTGTGAATTGAACGCCACAACAGTGTGAATTGAATGCCACAAAAGTGTGAATTGAATGTCGCTCACATTAGTATGGCTGGTGTCGTTCTCCTTCCTGCAGGTGTAAAACTGGCAGTGCAGGTAGAGCGGGTAGCCGTGGAAGTAGTCGCTGAGCTGCAGGTTGAACTTGATGTCCTGGATCTTGGAGCCCATCAGCGGCTCGGAGTACGCAGCTGACTGGGTTAACTCCTGACAGCTGTGGGGGATGGGGGGAGAGGGGGGGGGGGGTTGAGATTATAAACTTTTTGTTAACTAAAATGATAAGAATTTAAAATAATTTTCTCTATGAAATTTTTCTCTTAATAAAAGTTTAAGGAATATGCTTTTTGTTAACCCCCTTTACAACAGTCATTTCTAATTTTTAGTGTCTTAACTTTTGTAGATATTTCAGTCACTTGTTTATTGCTTTTTATGATGATATTTGGGGTTGGGGGATGTCAAAACAAATCATGTACCAATGATCCCAACTGAAAAAAATATTGTGCCATACCTGTTGACAACATAGCTGATCTGCGCCTCTCTGTCATTTGGATCTTTAGAATTGGAGAACCAGCATGCGTCTGGGAGGATAGAGTAGCCTGCCCCTGTTGAGAATCAAATCATTTGGAAATAAGCTTAGAAATTTGACCAGACATTAACAGGGCCGTCTTTTTATAACATTTACAATATACTAAAACAATTGATGTGACCAGCTATTTCTCATTACAAAAGCTAAATCCTACTACATATAATTTAATCTCATCTACTAATTACAATTATTACATGGATGTAATCAGTAGCTTCCTCCTTACATCAGTTAAATGGATGTAATCAGTTTCTCCTTACAAAAATTAAATGGATGTAATCAGTTCCCCCTTACAACAGTTAAATGAAAGTAATCAGTTTACACTTACATCAGTTAAATGAATGTAATCATTTTCCCCTTACATCAGTTAAATGGATGTAATCAGTTTTCCCTTACATCAGTTAAATGGATGTAATCAGTTTCCCCTTACAACAGTTAAATGGATGTAATCAGTTTCCCCTTACAACAGTCAAATTGATGTAATCAGTTTCTTCTTACACAGTTAAATGGATGTAATCAGTTTCTCCTTACATCAGTTAAATGGATGTAATCAGTTTCCACTTACCCACTCTGGCCATGGCGTAGACGGTGGAGTCCTTGACTATGTGTACAGGGTAGTCCAACACAGGTACAGCTAGAGTTGCTTCCCTGTACAGGGTCAGGTCACACTGGGACTTGGTGGGTTGGGGCGGTTTGATTATCATCTGGTGAAATTAAAGGCAGATTTAGCAGAGTTTTAATGGTGAGTTAACATAGGACTTCATTATATGGTGAATTTACTGGCAGGTTTAGCAGAGTTCTAATGGTACAACAATATGGAGGCTTATCACGATTCTAATGACAAACTAAACTCAAAGTTGAACAACAGTTCTTAATGTAAATCAAAAATATCAATAAGACTATATGGACTATATGGACATGTTGATAAGACTTACTTGATTGTTGGAGTCTAATATCATTTAATAACAAAGACATATTAGCAGTTTCAGAATCAATTTTTTCATAAAATTCACTTTTGTTTATCCCGGATAAACCTAAGCTTAACCCCTCCAATAAAAACCAACTATGTGAGAGGAAAATTCTACCTGAACTTTGCACTCCACATCCTGTTTAATTGTCTTTCTCCCGTACAAGTCCTCGTCATCCGTGAAGCCTCCGTCCCCCAGACCTGATCCGTGCTCATCATCCATGAATCCGCTGCCCAGCTCCTCTACCAAGATGGTGCTTGTTATACCAGGTGGTACCTGGATAATCAGCTGCAACAATCAAATAGATTTTAATTAGGTGTTACACCTAGAGGGACCTGGATAATTAGCTGCAACAATCAAATAGATTTTAACTAGGTGTTATACAAGGTGGGACCTGGATAATCAGCTGCAACAATCAAATAGATTTTAATTAGGTGTTACACCTAGTGGGACTTATATAACAAAGAACATCAATACTTATTTAAAATATATTTATATATGAAGAATAAATATCTAACATGAAGGGGATGTGTTGGATTAATATTGAGATTCTAAACAGTCTTTCAAGGGTCACAATAACAGCTTGGGCACCACTACCCCAATCAGTTTTGCTAGAGGTACAACTAACAATAAACACATAAAGTGTTATCTTATGGCAAAGGTAGACATAGGTACAAATTAATGTGACAGAAAGGACAGCAGTCTACAACCTGACAGGATTAGAGCCTGCACTCCACACAGCACCAATGCCTGCTTATAAACTTCATGTTTACAGGTACAAGCTTTCCTTTTAAGGAGCACAATGTATTTTACATGTGCGGTGCTAGAAACCAAATGATACAAGCTGGTTTTATATTTTTACAAAATGACTACTGCAAGTTTATGAATACTGTGTTCCTGTGTGTATGCACAGCTTAGATCAACATTGTGTCTACAGCTAAAACCTGTGCTGCTATGTGTATGCACAGCTTAGATGAAGATTGGTGCCTATGGCAAAAAGCTGTGCTGCTATGTGTATGCACAGCTTAGATGAAGATTGGTGCCTATGGCAAAAAGCTGTGCTGCTATGTGTATGCACAGCTTAGATGAAGATTGGTGCCTATGGCAAAAAGCTGTGCTGCTATGTGTATGCACAGCTTAGATGAAGATTGGTGCCTATGGCAAAAACCTGTGCTGCTATGTGTATGCACAGCTTAGATGAAGATTGGTGCCTATGGCAAAAAGCTGTGCTGCTATGTGTATGCACAGCTTAGATGAAGATTGGTGCCTATGGCAAAAAGCTGTGCTGCTATGTGTATGCACAGCTTAGATGAAGATTGGTGCCTATGGCAAAAACCTGTGCTGCTATGTGTATGCACAGCTTAGATGAAGATTGGTGCCTATGGCAAAAAGCTGTGCTGCTATGTGTATGCACAGCTTAGATGAAGATTGGTGCCTATGGCAAAAACCTGTGCTGCTATGTGTATGCACAGCTTAGATGAAGATTGGTGCCTATGGCAAAAAACCCTAAAAGTGCTGGACATAATCCATTTATGTGGTGGAAACAATAGCTTCAAAAAACCATTATGTTCTAAATCCCATGTTCATCATCCTATTCTTAGATTTAAATATTTGTAATGAATATTTCAACAAAGCATTTTTATGCTTAAAGACAGAGTTGCATATCCTAAAAATCAATACTAGCCAATGGTAGCCTGAAACAGAAACCACCTAGGAGAAATATATTTTGCAAGAGTTTGTCTTTTAATAAAAGCATGAACTTTAACAATTTTATTCTTGTAGGAATTACACAGCAATAAACTATGGTCAATGGCTATCTAGAGATTAATGATGAATGATTAAATCGTGTTGATAATGATTCTTTCTATAGCTTGATAATCAAAGCAGAAATAGATTAATTACAGGAAAGTAGTCCGGATTTAAGGGCTCCCTAATTAGTGATCTGTAGGGAGGAAATGTTTTTTAGGGCCTCCTGTCAATAATTGTTAGGGCCACCCTGTCAATAATTGTTAGGGCCACCCTGTCAATAATTGTTAGGGCCACCCTGTCAATATTTATTAGGGCCATCCTGTCAATGTTTGTTTGGGCCACCCTGACAATGTTTGTTAAGGCCACTCTGTCAAGGTTTGGGCCACCCTGTCAATGTTTGTTAGGGCCACCCTGTCAAGGTTTGTTAGGGCCACCCTGCCAAGGTGTGGGCCACCCTGTCAATGTTAGGGCCACCCTGACCATGTTTGGGCCACCCTGCCAACTTACAGTGTTTGTAAAGACCAGTTTGTCATCTTTCCTGACGGACGTCGTGCCACATCCTGTCAGCCGTGTCTTGAGGAGGATGCTGTGTTCATTTTCTCCAGTCTGTCCACAGGACGAGTCATTGAGCGAGACTCTGGACAGGTCTTTCTTGATGGTCTGACAAGGTTAGAACAAGGTCTTTTGGTCAAGACAAACTAAACTAAGTCTTTTGGTCTGACCACAGAACGAGTCATTGAGCGAGACTCTGGACAGGTCTTTCTTGATGGTCTGACAAGGTTAGAACAAGGTCTTTTGGTCAAGACAAACTAACTAAGTCTTATGGTCAATACAAAGTAAACTAAGTCATTTGTTGAACACAAACTAAACAAAGTCTTTTGGTAACTACACATACAAAATAGTCTGTATTTAAAGTCTTTTGGAGAAGACATTCAACACAAAAAGTACATTTATAACAAATGTTAAAAGACCTGAATTTTTCAAAAATGTTAAAACACCTGAATTTTTGTAAAATGTTAAAACACCTAAAATTTAAAATAATGGATGTTTACACTATCTTGTACCAAAACAAATTTATTCTTTTGTTAAATAACTAGATTAATTAAATTTTTCATCTGATGAATACATTAAATCTCTACTTTGACAAAAACTAGCAGTTTAAAAGCCTTTCTTGTAATCTTGGTAGCCTAACTGCATTAATTACACATTTTTAAAATGAAAACTACCTACATTAATTAAATATCTTCTAATAAACTACCAGCTTTAATTAAACCCTCTAATAAAAGTACCAACTATAGTTAAAAGTTCTCAATAAAGTACAAACTTTAAGAAAGTCTTGCAATTAAAGCAACTGGCTTTAATTAAATCTTTGAATTAAAATACCTGCATAAACTTCTTGGAGACAGCCACCTCCATGTACTGGTCAGTGCAGGTGACCTTGATTGCGTTTTGTAGCCGGTTGCGGCCCACTTTCACAGAGCCATTCCTCTCCATCTTGTTAGAGTTTGGCTTGACATCAGGCAGCTGGCTCTTCTTATGATCTGTTAATTAGTTAGAGTATTGCCTTATGATCTGTTAATTATAATGTACTTAGGCATTAGAGTATTGCCTAATGATCAGTTTTTATTAGATTGTACATGGATACAAGAGCAAAGCTTATTCTAGTCAGTTATGTGTGTATGTACTATCAGAAGAAAATGTTAATTATGATACATGTTGAGGTGGGTGGGAATAAGGAAATTGAATTGTCTTGGTATAATATTTCTTCTTTGTTTTTAACTCTGGTGTTGGAAGGGATCGCTCCAACACAATTTAGTATTACGAGTCAACTTGCTATGGCCATTGACTCTGATTTCAGCCTGCTTTTCATTTAAATTAGCTTCCATAGCCTTTGTCCAACCAAGAACAAACAAAAAGGCAGCAGTTGTTTGACTTTGGAGTTGTCTCTCCTAGAAGAGTGGCTGTCCCCAGCTATCGCCTCATATACCAGGAGTTTCACAACTTTTCAGCCAGGAACCATGAGCTTAAGCTACCTGGGAGGCCTCTCTGGGTATACATGAAAACGCTTGTTGTTATGTTAGTTGTTATGGCAACAGTTAGTTCAGAGTAAACTTTAGTGGGATGGTGATGTTTTACAACCTGCAGTTTATGTTAAGGATTTTAAAAACGTGATAAAAAAATAAAAAATTACGCTCGTACTTTTGGGTGGGACCCAGAGTTTGATGGTGTTGGCAGCGCGTACACCAGCATACAGGTGTACGGGGGCCAGGAACTCCTGCGACCAGTCGATCAGCTTGCGGCCAGTGGCTGAAATCATCTCCGGTCTGTAGGCCGCGTTGCTGAACCTGATGCCATTGCGGACCACCTCAGCGTCAGCCTGGACAAGAGGAGCAAGGTCAAGGCAAGGTCATTACTGGTGTCATAAGGTAAGAACAAGGTCATTAGAGGCCTTATAAGGTCACAGCAAGGTCATTACATGTGTCACAAGGTCCGAATACAAACATTAAATGTGTCATAAAGTCTTAGTAAATTAAAAATTAGAATAAAGATGTTTCAATATTTTAATGTAATTTTTAGGGATTTCCTGAAATATTTCGGAAAAAGTTTTTTTTTTAAAATTTGTATGAAATAATTATCCTCTAGTTTCCTTTTTCTGAAGTATCAATTATGAATTCATTCAAAACCTTTAAGTTTTTTATAATTTTCAGCTTGAACTTGAACTTGTACCAGCAGTTCTAGCTGTTTTTACTAACATTTTTTTAGCAGTATGTTTGTGTTGTGTCTAGGATTACATAACGTGATTAAAAGATCACATTTTTAAGACTTTTCTCTTTGCTTACATAACGTGATCAAAAGATCACATTTTTAAAAACTTTTCTCTTTGCTTACATAACATGATCAAAAGATCACATTTTTAAAAACTTTTCTCTTTGCTTACATAACATGATCAAAAGATCACATTTTTAAAACTTTTCTCTTTGCTTACATAACATGATCAAAAGATCACATTTTTAAAACTTTTCTCTTTGCTTACATAACATGATCAAAAGATCACATTTTTAAAACTTTTTTCTTTGCTTACATAACATGATCAAAAGATCACATTTTTAAAACTTTTTTCTTTGCTTACATAACATGATCAAAAGATCACATTTTTAAGACTTTTTTCTTTGCACTTAAAG
This sequence comes from Physella acuta, assembly GCF_028476545.2. NCBI lineage: Eukaryota > Metazoa > Mollusca > Gastropoda > Physidae > Physella > Physella acuta. Next base: position 332,144 of record NW_026731708.1, on the reverse strand, counting down.
ACCCCATGGGGGTGCAGCTATTTTTGTCAGGAATCTCTGGCATTTTCATTCTGTTTATTTTTAGGTTTAAAAAGTTCAAAATTTGTGAAGGTCGGTAATGAGTCGTAACGAGCACGTTCAGAGAAAAAGTAACGATTATTCAAGTCCAGGTTTAGCCTCCCCCCACCTCCCCTTCCCCCTGATGTTCTCCGCCACCTGTTGTCACTTAAGGTGTTGAGAGCTGCTGGGTCCAATTGAGGGTCAGTGCTAGAATGTTTTCTGGGGACAGCACAGAACTAGTACAGGGTCGTGTCTAGGGTGCCATGTTAGAGTGGTGTCACTTTGGGGTGTCATGTCACTAATGGTGTCATATTAGAGTGGTGCTAATGAAGTGTCATTTCACTTAGTGTATCATGTCACTTAGTGTGTCATTTCACTGATGGTGTCATGTTAGAGTGGTGTCAATGAGGGTGTCTTAGCTAAGAGTTCACAATGAGGATGTCTAGACACTGAGGGTGTCATGTCAGTGATGTCACTGAATGTTTTCATTATTGTCATACAAACATGTCTATTAGAAGGCGACATCACTTTCATACAAAATTGAAAGTGTAAAAATGTCTTGCTGTCAAAATCAAATATACATTTTTAAAGACATTCAAAACAAGTATTTAGATCTAATTATTGTAAAAATAACATTAAAATACCTCGCTAATTAAAGTTACATTTTTAGCAAATAGCCACCAGAAATAGCCTACAAATTACAAGCGAGCTTACCACAATCTCCACCCATCCGGGGATATTTTTAGAATGTAGCGACCACTTGACATTGGGGGGTGACTTGATGACCAGGCTGAACTCTCTGTTGTCCAGCGCTAGGGGGTTCTCCTCCTCCCCATAGTAGGCCAGCACCTCCAGGTCCACTCCAACCATGCCCGGGGAGGGGGCGGGAGGGCTGATCAGCTCTATCACATAGGTGGGTCTAGAGAGATGATTGCTATGTTACATCAGATGTCATACAAACATACAAACATTGGTAGGTGGTCATACAAACATTGGTAGGTGGTCATACAAACATTGGTAGGTAGTCATACAAACATTGGTAGGTGGTCATACAAACATTGGTAAGTAGTCATACAAACATTGGTAGGTAGTCATACAAACATTGGTAGATGGTCATACAAACATTGGTAGGTAGTCATACAAACATTGGTAGGTGGTCATACAAACATTGGTAAGTAGTCATACAAACATTGGTAGGTAGTCATACAAACATACAAACATTGGTATGTGGTCATACAAACATTGGTAGGTAGTCATACAAACATTGGTAGGTGGTCATACAAACATTGGTAGGTGGTCATACAAACATTGGTAGGTAGTCATACAAACATACAAACATTGGTAGGTGGTCATACAAACATTGGTAGGTTGTCATACAAACAGTGGTAGGTGGTCATGCAAACATTGGTAGGTGGTCATACAAACATTGGTAAGTAGTCATACAAACACTGGGTCATACAAACATTGGTAGGTAGTCATACAAACATTGGTAGGTAGTCATTAGAGAATGTCATACAAAACATGCCATTTTACATTGGTTAACATATTTATTAAAAACAAAATAGAAAGCCTTAAAAAGTTGCTTTTCTGTAACAATAAAATTCCCAATAATGTAAATAATATTGCAACAATTTATTCTTACAATAGGAATATAACTAAAAACGTTGATAAAATCAAGAGTAGGTTGCATAATTAGCGATGTTAATTTTCAAACAAAGAGCCAACACCTGGGCCAGCTACCAGCCTCGCCAGGCAAGCTAACAACTACCAACTTTTGCTAAGTCATTCTATTCAAAAAAGTTTTTGCATCACCTTCCCCATCGTCACAAAATCCCAGACCCCACCCCCTAAAACTGCTATCTTTGGGAGGGGGGGAGCAACGTAGATTTATTTATAAAATATTGACCTCCATTTGGGCAAGGTTGAGCCTAAGTGTCAATGTTATTACAATTCACAGAAGTCCACTGAACCGCGAAATTACGCATACATGAGCTGTTTAAAATGCAAAACACTTTATGAATGCCCTCCCACCACACGTCACACATGTCCGCACCCCCCCCCCCCCACACACACACACCCAAAGGAGTGTGAGGTCGTTTATGCAGTTCACCTAAAGTCAGGTTTGTTTTTGAAGACGACGTAGAATGTTAATCCTAGGTGAAGTTATTGCTTCGCTTAATTAGTTCTAGATCTAGATCTAGATCTATAAAAAGTGAAAACAAAAAGAAAGCAGACATCGAACTCCTCACTTTGCAAATGATATCGCGTTGTGTCTATTTTTAGCTGTGCATCCGCTGATTGGCTGGGACACCTCGTGAAAGGAGAAGACGCGCATGCTCGGTGTCAACTTTGTCACGTCACACTCAGCTGAGGCTCTGGCGTCTGTTGGCAGAAACATGAGTAGTTTAATTGTCATATTTTATGGCGATCATAAAAAACAAATGAAATTTACAGGGAATACAGCATGCATAGCTTAGTTTTAATAAGTGAGCTTATTAGTTATGTAGGCGAAATGAGGAAATTTAATGATGGAATAGAAAACTTGGCTTTTAACATTAAAAAAAAATGGAAACAAAATCCAAATTAAACCAGGAAGTAAAATTTGCATCTATGAAGTTTGGTGTAACTTACGTTGCCCAGAGACGTAACGAAGGGGTGGGGGGCTACATATGTCCCCGGGCGCCGACCCTAGGGGCGCCAAAATGGGTTGAAAAAATAATTAAAAACTCATTTTAGATTCAGTTTTGAATTATAAACATAAAAAAAATATATGGGGGTTGGGGCAAATTGAAAGTTTGTCCCCGTACGCCGGTAGGGGTCGCTACGCCTCTGACGTCACCCACCCGTCATAACGTCCTTGACTTACCTCGACCCACATAGAACTTGATGTTGTCGTTGGCTATTTCGTTGTAGGACGTGACCGACCTGAACTTGTCCTTGGCCCACTGGTAGATGTCGCTGCTGTTGTGGGGCATTTGTCGCCTCGAGTCTTTGGCCATCTGCTTGGTTCGTTTGGTCAGGAATCTGATCTCCGAGTCGTCTGATGTCTGTGGACAGAGAGAAATACAGTGTGTCGTCATTTGTGGCGGGAAAACACAGGGATCGTGGTCTAGATGGCGCTACATTAGCACGTGGAGGTTTCAGGAACGTCAAATATAGGCTTATACGAGGCTAACTATTGGGCGCTAAACTTGAAGCATCTCTTCGGAGGGGGCACTCCCCACCCTCATTGGAAGCACGCCCTCCACACCCAGGTGTCCCCCTCGCCCTCCATAAATTTTAAGTGCGCTTTTGTAGAAAAATGTCAAAAAGAAACCCTATGAGTTTCTTTAATTTCGCCCAGCTAATAGGCTACAGTTTCGTCCAAATGTTTTACTAAGACGAACACGTGTTGGTCTGAACATTTCGGCTCTCGTACACACGTGCAGGGTATGCTAATGCTACAACAGCTCGCATGTGTGCCTCACCGTGTCGGCTGCTCAATGGAGTGCAGGCGACAGTTGACTACATAAAACTTGGCGCCTGCTCAAGTCAGCTGTATTACCGTTTAACCAATCTAAATGCTGAAATTTGAACTGAAGGCAAACTATCAGCAGAGCACGCAGACGTATGGGAAGAAATAAAGGTATATTGTGTGTGTGTGTGTGTGTTTGTGTGTGTGTGTATAGGTAGAGAGGACAGAAAGAAACCAAAGTAATTGAAATTCAGAAAAATTCAGCTTTCTCTGACGATTGCTGTTAGAACACTTATGCTAATGCTAAGGTAGTAGGGACCTACCGCGCAGTAAAGTGTTAATTACAAGAGTGATTTTTTTTGTGCGACGTAAGTCTAGAGCAGTGGCCTGCAAAGGTTAAAGTGTACAGCAACAACTCAAATGATAGTCAATACACACACACACACACTACACACACATACCCACTACACACACAATACACACATGCACCCACTACACACCCACTACACACTACACGCAAACACACTACACACACGCACACTACACTCATATTTATGCAGATATGCGAATGTCCCCTAATGATAGTCAGGGCTTTGAAAAAAACGCATCTACGTTTAACAATGAAATGTAAGGTTTTTAATTAAAATTGATTAACTAACGAAGTACAAAGTTTGTAATTAAAACTGATCAAATAATGAAGTACAAAGTTTGTAATTAAAATTGATTAACTAACGAAATACAAAGTTTGTAATTAAAATTGATTAACTAACGAAATACAAAGTTTTAACAACCAAAAACTTTCCACACGTCACGTGACCCATATATCCATTATACCGCCTGGGTAACCAATGAGAATTAATATTTTCTACTGCTAGACTTAACTGCCCTTATTAGGCAATCGGGCTAATTAGTTTTTAACTGCCGTGAAATAGTCTTTTGATGTTTGTTGGAATAAAAGTTTGTTGGAATATTGACAAACTTAAATTGTTTTGTTGACACATGCAAGACATAGTAATTACATATATGCACATTGAATTGAACTTATTTGTTTATTAATAAGACATTTTTTTCTGTTTTATGTCTGATGCGAACATGGTATGATCAAACGCTGCAGGCTTCCCTGGGATCTAGATCTAGGACTTGAGGATAATGTTGGTTTTTGTTTTTGTTGATGGCAGCTGTGGCTCTTTGTAACAAACAAAAAATGTGTTTGAATTGTGAGTTGAAATTCATTCTATACATTATGTGTGCTTAAGTTCAGTGTTTAAATTATGTGTGCTGACGTTCAGTATATAAATTATGCGTGTTAACACGTTGAAATTTAAAAAAAAATTCTTTTTGAATTCTGTGAATCAATTATGTATTCAAATTGTGCGGTTGAATTTTGTGTCTTCAAATTATGTTTCCACTGAATAGTTACATACAAATGTATATCGTTTAATTGTATGTGGGTTAATTATTCGTGTTTTTGTGTGTATAATGAATATGGAAATTATGGAACCGCTATGTTTCTGTTCTACGTAAGTAAATTATGTGTCGATTCATTATGTGTGATAATATTATGTGTGATAATATTATGTGTGATAATATTATGTGTGATAATATTATGTTTTAGACAGTCTATAAGGTAGGACAATCTTGCTACTGTTAGTTTTGTCAAACGTTCGGGTCTAAAGCTTGTGGCAGTTGTGGGTTCGAATCCATTCCATTATTTACATTAAATCCTCTGCCCTAGCGCGTACATTGTACACTTGTAACTCTCCAGAAAACCTACTACACTGTACACTTTTAAACTCTCCACACCACAAAGCTTCTACTGTACAAAGCTTTGTTTTCTAACATAAAAGACTTAGAATAGCCTATGTAGAGTACTTGGTCGAAAGGAAGAATGGTATGGGCGGTGGCCGAGGGATATTTTTACAACGATCGCAATTTCTCCATAGTCATTACGAGGACAAAAGAAAAAAGTTTGAGCGAGTAATTAAATAAAAAATTTAAGTTTGAAGACAAAACAAAAAATTAGAAAAGAGATTTTTTAAGGGCACTAATTAAATTCTTTTGTGTTCGAGCTATACCATCCCTGGTGAGAGGGCCAGTCAGGGCTCCCCGCCCCTCCCCCACCTCCTCCCACTATAACAACCCACCCACCCCACAGAGCTATTAAAATCCGCGCACAAAGAAGATTAAAAGCATTCAAATGATCCAATGGAGAGGGGGAGGGGAGAGGAGTTACGAAAAAAAAGAGAAAATAAAAATTTAATGAAAGATTAATCATCAAAAAACGGAGTGTTTTTTATGTAAGATACAATTTTTTTTACTTTCTCGTATATACGAAGTATAGAGAAAGTCTTGTAATCGTGCAAAAAAAAAAATCGAGATTTTTGCAAATCTCGACGTTTTGCATCTCACTGATACGGAAAAACATAATTTTGCAATCTTGTCCGTATGTCTGTGTGTCTGTGTGTGTGTGTGTGTGTGTGTGTGTCCGTGTGTAAACACGATAACTTGAGTACCGTTACAGCTAGGTTGATGAAATTTCATATATAAGTTGTTAATCAAAATCGTAGATCCGTATCAACTTTTGAGCGATTTCCGATAACCGGAAGTGGTACTTTTCCTACTTTGAATTTTTCAAAAGCCTATAACTTGAGTACTATTTCAGATAAATGAAATTTCATACGTAAGTAAAAGATCTAATTCTCTACCTTCTATTAAATTTTGAGTCATTTCCGTTGACTGGAAGTAGTACTTTACGCTACTTCCGATTTCTCAAAAAACTAATGTAAATTTTAAAAGTAATAATAATATTGCGCACTATTATGCGCTTTTTTATTTCGCGTTCACTTGGTGTGCAATTAATTTGTCTACGAGATTTTATTCTATTTTTAAAACTTTAAGTATTTAAAATGGATTAAAAATCATGTCTATAGCCCGAGTTCCCATCCCCTGTTATTTTATATAAGAATATTCGAGAAAGTTTAGGGGAGATCACTCCCGGTTTATATTAAAGTCTGGTTGGATTCAAAAGATGGTGTTTGGAAACAATGGTTTCAGCGGCCTCTGTTGGTAGTTGGTTGAGGGTAATTATGATGGCGTGGTGCACATATTGATACTGGACGGTTGGATCAATTAGTGGACGGTTGGATCTATTGGTGGACGGTCGGATCTATTAGTGGACGGTTGGATCTATTAGTGGACGGTTGGATCTATTGGTGGACGGTCGGATCTATTAGTGGACGGTTGGATCTATTAGTGGACGGTTGGATCTATTAGTGGACGGTTGGATCTATTAGTGGACGGTTGGATCTATTAGTGGACGGTTGGATCTATTAGTGGACGGTTGGATCTATTAGTGGACGGTTGGATCTATTAGTGGACGGTTGGATCCATTATGGACGGTTGGATCTATTGGTGGACGGTTGGATCTATTAGTGGACGGTTGGGTCTATTAGTGGACGGTTGGATCTATTAGTGGACGGTTGGATATATTAGTGGACGGTTGGATCTATTAGTGGACGGTTGGATCTATTAGTGGACGGTTGGATCTATTAGTGGACGGTTGGATCTATTATGGACGGTTGGATCTATTAGTGGACGGTTGGATCTATTAGTGGACGGTTGGATCTATTAGTGGACGGTTGGATCTATTAGTGGACGGTTGGATCTATTAGTGGACGGTTGGATCTATTAGTGGACGGTTGGATCTATTAATGGACGGTTGGATCTATTAGTGGACGGTTGGATCTATTAGTGGACGGTTGGATCCATTATGGACGGTTGGATCCATTATGGACGGTTGGATCCATTAGTGGACGGTTGGATCTATTAGTGGACGGTTGGATCCATTATGGACGGTTGGATCTATTAGTGGACGGTTGGATCTATTAGTGGACGGTTGGATCCATTATGGACGGTTGGATCTATTACTGGACGGTTGGGTCTATTAGTGGACGGTTGGATCTATTAAGGGACGGTTGGATCTATTAGTGGACGGTTGGATCCATTATGGACGGTTGGATCTATTAGTGGACGATTGACTTAAATAGTGATGGTAGACGGTCGGCAATAATAGTATTGATGAACGGTTGCACGCTCGGCCTTGGAACTACGGCCTCACCCCACAACTCCTGTCACCCCACAGTTCCTGTCACCCCACAACTCCTGTCACCCCACAACTCCTGTCACCCCACAGCTCCTGTCACCCCACAACTCCTGTCACCCCACAACTCCTGTCACCCCACAGCTCACCCCACAGCTCCTGTCACCCCCCCCCCCCCACAGCTCCTGTCACCCCACAGCTCCTGTCACCCCACAACTCCTGTCACCCCACAGCTCCTGTCACCCCCCCCCCCACAGCTCCTGTCACCCCACAGCTCCTGTCACCCCACAGCTCCTGTCACCCCACAGCTCCTGTCACCCCCCCACAGCATCTGTCACCCCACAGCTCCTGTCACCCCACAGCTCCTGTCACCCCTCCCCCCCCCCCACAGCTCCTGTCACCCCACAACTCCTGTCACCCCACAACTCCAGTCACCCCACAACTCCAGTCACCCCACAACTCCAGTCACCCCACAACTCCTGTCACCCCACAGCTCCTGTCACCCCACAGCTCCTGTCACCCCACAACTCCTGTCACCTGTCACCCCACAGCTCCTGTCACCTGTCACCCCATAGCTCCTGTCACCCTCCAGCTCCTGTCACCCCACAACTCCTGTCACCCCACAGCTCCTGTCACCCCACAGCTCCTGTCACCCCACAGCTCCTGTCACCCCACAGCTCCTGTCACTCCACAGCTCCTGTCACCTGTCACCCCACAGCTCCTGTCACCTGTCACCCCATAGCTCCTGTCACCCCACAGCTCCTGTCACCTGTCACCCCACAACTCCTGTCACCCCACAACTCCTGTTACCCCACAACTCCTGTCACCCCACAGCTCCTGTCACCCCACAGCTCCTGTCACCCCACAGCTCCTGTCACCCCACAACTCCTGTCACCCCACAACTCCTGTCACCTGTCACCCCACAGCTCCTGTCACCCCACAACTCCTGTCACCTGTCACCCCACAACTCCTGTCACCCCACAGCTCCTGTCACCCCACAGCTCCTGTCACCCCACAGCTCCTGTCACCCCACAACTCCTGTCACCCCACAGCTCCTGTCACCCCACAACTCCTGTCACCCCACAACTCCTGTCACCTGTCACCCCACAGCTCCTGTCACCCCACAGCTCCTGTCACCTGTCACCCCACAACTCATGTCACCCCACAACTCCTGTCACCCCACAGCTCCTGTCACCCCACACCCCACAGCTCCTGTCACCCCACAACTCATGTCACCCCACAGCTCCTGTCACCCCACACCTCCTGTCACCCCCACAACTCCTGTCACCCCACAGCTCCTGTCACCTGTCACCCCACAACTCCTGTCACCCCACAACTCCTGTCACCCCACAGCTCCCGTCACCTGTCACCCCACAGCTCCTGTCACCCCACAACTCCTGTCACCCCACAGCTCCTGTCACCTGTCACCCCACAACTCCTGTCACCCCACAGCTCCTGTCACCCCACAGCTCCCGTCACCTGTCACCCCACAGCTCCTGTCACCCCACAACTCCTGTCACCCCACAGCTCCTGTCACCCCACAGCTCCTGTCACCCCACAGCTCCTGTCACCCCACAGCTCCCGTCACCTGTCACCCCACAGCTCCTGTCACCCCACAGCTCCTGTCACCCCACACCTCCTGTCACCCCACAGCTCCTGTCCCCCCCCCACAGCTCCTGTCACCCCACAGCTCCTGTCACCCCACAGCTCCCGTCACCTGTCACCCCACAGCTCCTGTCACCCCACAACTCCTGTCACCCCACAGCTCCTGTCACCCCACAACTCCTGTCACCCCACAGCTCCTGTCACCCCACAGCTCCTGTCCCCCCCCCACAGCTCCTGTCACCCCACAGCTCCTGTCACCCCACAACTCCTGTCACCCCACAACTCCTGTCAGTCACCCCACAACTCATGTCACCCCACAACTCCTGTCACCCCACAGCTCCTGTCACCCCACACCCCACAGCTCCTGTCACCCCACAACTCCTGTCAGTCACCCCACAACTCCTGTCAGTCACCCCACAACTCATGTCACCCCACAGCTCCTGTCACCCCACACCTCCTGTCACCCCCACAACTCCTGTCACCCCACAGCTCTAAATGAGACCCAGAATATCTAAGAATGCACCCTTGGTATGCATGCCAGCAACATTTTTGTACTCGCATCGTGCCAATAGCAAAATAAGCCAGATAATGCCACAACTGGCATGCGAATAGACACAAACAGAAACCACAACAGCAATGCTCGCAATAAAATTTCTATACTCTCAAACATATTTTGTTGGGGAAATCAATTCTTCTAAAACGTAAACAAACAGCACTTTTGGATTCTAATATTCAAAGTTCATTGCTTAATGCTAGATTGTTGGTTTCAGACTATGAGATTTTTATACTAATTTATAATCGTTTGGTGAGAGCTAATCCTATTTTAGAGCACAATTAGATTAGATCTCTAAAATTAAAATGATTACAATGATTACAGAAAATAGTTCTAAAAACCGTTTGTAGTACCGGTAAAAAATGTACAGGATGTTGCAATGTTCATCTCTTATGTTTTGTCATTTGGTTGTGAGTGTTAGTGCAGTGTGGAGTAAGTGGCACTTTGTGTTAGTGGCACTGTGAGATAGTGGCACTGTAAATCAGTGGCACTTAGAGTTAGTGCCACTGGGTGTACGTGTCAGTGTGACGTGTCAGACACGTCACACTGACACTGGGAATCATGCCGCGACGCCAGCAACAGACTAAACACCAACAACTTGAGCATGTGTTTTTATATACAACACACTGGAACACCAACAACTTGAGCATGTGTTTTTATATACAACACACTGGAACACCAACAACTTGAGCATGTGTTTTTATATACAACACACTGGAACACCAACAACTTGAGCATGTGTTTTTATATACAACACACTGGAACACCAACAACTTGAGCATGTGTTTTTATACAACAGTGGCCGGAAGTGGTCGTGTGAGATCAGGGGCCACGGTGGGGGTAAGCCCGGCCCGGGGGAGGGGGATAAGTCGGGGGGGGGTAGTGGGATAAGCCTGGGGGTTTAATAAAGTGTGTATGTGTATGTGGGGGGGGGGATTTGCTGCCAGTCGAGAGGGTGGGAAAAGGTTCTATAAGGCAGGATGGAGGGGGAGGTGTGAGGGGGGGGGGTTTTGAGGGGAGGTGCTACCAGCCAAGAGGAGGATGGTGGTTGTGAGGGGGGTTGAGGGGAGGTGTTACCAGCCAAGAGGAGTGGGGAGGTGGGGGGTAGGTGCTACCTGTTCTCAAATTACAACCCCACTTCTAGCGATGCTCTCAGTTGTGTAAAGCACACAAAAATTAAAGGACAAAAGAAAAAGTTTGAATTCATTGTTTATTAGTAAACGATCAGATTTCCAAGCGGTTTTCAGTGAAGGGGAGATTATGATTAATACTCTTGTTGTGGGGTAATGGATCTTTGTTATTGCAAGAGATTACTCGTTATCTCCCTTTGATAATACAGCTTTATATTCAAACAAACAAGCTAGATTTTTTGTTAATGGAATTTTCCAACAAGTGAAATTAGATGCCAGAAATAGAACAAACACTGGGCAAGGACAATACTGGGCGTGGTCAGAGTGGGGTGGGGGAGGGAGGGTGGTATGGTAGGGTGGGGTGGTGGGGGGGGGGAGAGTGGTGTGGAAGGACGGGGTGGTGTGGGGGAAGTTACGTTGAAGGGAGCGGGGAGTAAAATTGAAGAATTTTTTTTTTTCTGTTTGTTAATAAAGTTAATTAGCCATTAGACTACTGCTTCATTTTCAGAACTACGATGTTACCATGCGACTATAACGTCACTTTATGACTACAAATTTACTTTACGACTATAACGTCACTTAACATAACGTCACTTTACAACTGTACCGTCACTTTACTACTATTAAGTCTCAAACATGACACTGACATATAAAAAAACAACAACCTGACAGTGAAACATTTAAAACTGGCTAGTACCTTTAAAGAAAGTTTGACGGTGTTTAATTAGAAGCGATTAAAATAGAGAGGATAAAGTAGTAAGTAAAGTTCTCTTTCAAACCTGACGCTCTACGGGGCAAGTGAAGTAGAGTTTACTTGTTTCTGTGACCTCGGCATATGAAGGGATAGTGTGGTTAGCACCATGCCCAGACGCCTTTACTTACTCTAACGCAAGTTTGGAACTCATGGACGGTTTACTGATTCGAACTCGAGATTTACGAGTTAGCAGTCCAGCTCTCTACCGCTAGGCCACTTCGTCCCAGAGAGGATAAAAATTAGATTTAAAAAGTCCCTGTACAAAAAGAGCAGGAAAAGAGTAGAATAAAGGTAAACATAATAAAAAGGAAAGAAAAAGGATAAAAAAGAAAGAGGATGAAAATAACAAAAGGGATGAAAATAAACTAAGAAAATCTATTTGAAACAAAAAAGAAAAAAGAGAACAAAAGAGACGAAAATAAGAAAAAAAAAGATAATAAAAAATGATGAAAATAATAAAAAGGATACGGCCAAGCACACAACTAAAGCGAAAACATCATACACATACACAAGCGTATTCATATCCTTGACGTCATAGTTACAGATAAAAATAACAACAGAAGAACGTCTATTATGTAGGCCAGTGGTTCTCAGATTGTGCAAGCCCTACCCTCTGGCTAAAGTGGTGGCTGGTGATGGCAAAATGGTTTGAAACAGATCGCTGAGTTTTACATTACACGGTGCGTATGAGAGAAGTGGTGAGCGTTTTACAGGTGAAAGATTCCCCGTTTTTTTTTCAACTGCTGAATTAGTCTAAGCGATGCTAGAGAGATGGACTTACTGCATATGACAGCCCCACCCCCAAGACGAGATAACAGTTTTATTGTTCGCCCCGTGTAAAAATGTGACGCCCGCATTCTTACAGGTATGTTGCAGGTATGTTTACTAGCGCAATACTTTGTACCTGGCACTGTGATGTAATATTGCATTAAAAGTTTTTTTTAACCCGTTTCTTGGTTTGTGTAGACCAATCTAAAATAATCCGTCCCTTCCATCAAAGCAAAGAATTTACCCCCCCCCCAACCAAAGTAAGGAAGTTACCCCGCACCCCATCAAAAGCAAGGAATCTACACCTCCACCCCTCCCAAATCAAAGCAAGGTATTCACCTCTCCCTCATTTAAAGAAAGGAATCTAACTCCCCCCCCCCCTCCCCCCAGTCAGAGCAAGGAATTTACCCACCTCCCCTAACCAAAGAAAAGAATGCAGCCCCCCCCCCCTCACTCCAACCAATCCTAAGAATGTTTGGCCTGAAAGATTAGGGCAACATGTCCACCTAACAAACACCACAGTACCCGACATTCAACACAACCTGAGACACGACATCAACAGTTTCATCTTCTCAGTGGAGATAGAAAACCTCATGCAGTAGCACAGGCTACAGCACCACCAGCACCAACAACTACAGCACCACCAGCTACAGCACCACTAGCTACACAAGCACCAGCTAAAGCACCACCAGCTACATCAGCTACAGCAGCACCAGCTACAGCAGCACCAGCTACACAACCACCGGCTACAGCTACAACACCAGCTACACAACCACCGGCTACAGCTACAACACTACCAGCTACAGCAGCACCAGCTACAGCAGCACCAGCTACAGCAGCACCAGCTACACAACCACCGGCTACAGCTACAACACTACCAGCTACAGCAGCACCAGCTACACAACCACCGGCTACAGCTACAACACTACCAGCTACAGCAGCACCAGCTACAGCAGCACCAGCTACACAACCACCGGCTACAGCTACAACACTACCAGCTACAGCAGCACCAGCTACAGCAGCACCAGCTACAGCAGCACCAGCTACACAACCACCGGCTACAGCTACAACACTACCAGCTACAGTATTAACAGATGTTGATCAGAGGTTTTATCAAGGAGTCTAAACGGCCGGCAGGGGTTAAGTCAAGACCCTAGAGCCAGGACATTACCCCACCACCTTCCTACCCAGACATTTCCCCCCAGATATAACACCCCCATCAAACGCCCCCCACCCTGTCTAAGTGGTATACCATAGAAATAAAATGCATGTTAACATAGGTGTCGCGAGGCGGGGGGGGGGGGGTGCGGACCGCACCGGGTGACACCATTTAGGGGGGAGGGGGTGTCACCAAAAAAATATAGCAAAATAAGTAGAAATAAATGTGTTTAGCCATTTTATTTAACGATTAATTAGAGTTAAAAAGACTATTTAGTAAAAATTGAAGATTCCGACAAGGGGAAAGGGTGACACCATGACGTAAACGTGCTAACAATAGAGAAAACAATATATTTTTTTTTTGTGTGTGGGGGGGGGGGGGGTGTTGACAATATGAGTGCCGCACCGGGCGACACCCTACATAGCTACGCCACTGGATGTTAAAGTGGTTGGCCCAGTAAAAAAAATGAGATTGTGTATTGAAATTAGTCGATTTGAAGTTTATTTTTATGTGTTGTTGTGCCTTGGAAATTTGGATGTTCAAATGACATACCATAGAAACAAGTTATTTAAAAAGTCTAGTGACAATTTTAGCGCAATTTCCTTATGTTATCTAAAAATAGCTCTGTCGTAGCGTAAATCAAGAGCAGGGTTAGTAAAACCATTGGTTAGTTATTAAAACGTTTTTTATTTATTTTTTTTATTTTAGTATTTTACATGTCTTATTTATAATAGAGTTACATGACTAAAAACCATTGCGCGCCTAGCTACTGAACGTGATGACGCAGCCATTGAACGTGATGGCGCAGCTATTGAACGTGATGACGCGTGTGGTGTGGTTGGATAAAAATGCCTACTAATTCGGTCCAAATTTTAATTAATTCAAAAAAATTTTGTGACCGAACGAAAGAATATTTTTGAAAACTTTCTTCGGCAATATTGTTCTAAATTATGGCAGTAATCGATTGGTACATGGTTCAAGTCGCTAAGTGGTCTGGTTGCCGAGATATGGGCCAAAAACTGCATTTTTTAAAAAGGTTTTTTGGCTTTTCCGGGAAATCCATGAAAGAAACCCGGATTTTTTTTTTGGTCTATGTTCATCTTCGTAACTTGCTTAACATAATTGCTTTGGAACTAGTCCTCGATATTGCTTCGTTGAGGAGGAGATACGACTTAAAGCTGCGGACACACATCCATCCATCCATCCATTCATTCATTCATACATCCAGAAATGTCGGGTTAATAAACGCAATTCTCCAGAATGGAAATTGCGCTAAAAATGTTTAGTTAAAGTTGTATAAAATAGAAAACATTTTTGTGTGAAATGGTATACCATAAAAAGAAACCACCATTTGTCGTTGGCTTTTTAAACTTGCAAGGTTTAAGTTGGTCCATACAATGACCTTTTTTTCGCTGTTAGCAAACAAATTGTTTTGGTTAGCTGTTTTTAAAAAAACCACCAGTTTTTTTTTAATTTAATAAAAACCCACCATTTTTTTAAGAAATCTACCATTTTTTGTTGGCTGTTTTGAAGAAACCCATCATTATTATTGGCTGTTTTGAAGAAACCCACCATTTTTTGTGGCTGTTTTGAAGAAACCAACCATTTTTTGTAGCTGTTTTGAAGAAACCCACCATTTTTTGTGGCTGTTTTGAAGAAACCCACCATTTTTTATTGGCTGTTTTGAAGAAACCAACCATTTTTTGTAGCTGTTTTGAAGAAACCCACCATTTTTTGTCGGCTGTTTTGAAGAAACCCACCATTTTTTGTCGGCTGTTTTGAAGAAACCCACCATTTTTTGTGGCTGTTTTGAAGAAACCCACCATTTTTTAATGTTTTTTTGAAGAAACCCACCATTTTTTGTTGCTGTTTTGAAGAAACCCACCATTTTTTGTTGGCTGTTTTAAGAAACCCACCATTTTTTGCTGGCTGTTTTGAAGAAACCCACCATTTTTTGTTGGCTGTTTTGAAGAAACCCACCATTTTTGTTGCTGTTTTGAAGAAACCCACCATTATCTGCCGGTAGAAACGAGAAGCTACTCGGGCAGATGAACGAGAGTAATTACCCCAGGGAGAAGGGATGGGTGGGTGTGGGGGGGGGGTGAGGGAGGATAGAGGTGAGTTGAACGACCTAAATTCTGGAGCTGTGCAACCTGGCCTATCAACAGGTGATGACTAAAAATCTGGCATCAGAACACTTGGGTTGGCTGGGGCTTTTAGGTTCTAAACCTGCCAGCTATAGCTTGGATCACAGGTTGTAAACCTGCTAGCCAAGGTTGTAAACCTGCTAGCTATAGGTTGGCTAACAGTAACAGGTTTTAAACCTGCTAGCAAAGGTTGTAAACCTGCTAGCTATAGGTTGGCTAACAGGATGTAAGCCTGCTAGCTTTATATTTGCCATAATTATTAAAATATTTGACTCACTGTACTGAAGTATTGATAGTTTAATATCAGGTCGTATTTTGATTTCACTGGTCAGTGATGCATGGTGCCATTTTTTTAAGCTGGTCAGTTAATATTGGTTTTATATTTATTTTTTCTAGCTAGTCAGTTAATATTAATTCTGTATTTTTTTTTCTAGCTAGTCAGTTAATATTGGTTTTATATTTATTTTTTTCTAGCTAGTCAGTTAATATTAATTTGGTATTATTTTTTCTAGCTAGTCAGTTAATATTAATTTTGTATTTTTTTTTCTAGCTAGTCAGTTAATATTTCTATTATATTCATTTTTAGCTGGTGTGTGAATATTAACGTTTTAATAGCTAGCCAAACCCATTGAAACTGTTTCCCACAATATCCATCAGATATTAAATTAGGTTCGATCAATTACGGCCTTATATATTTGTTAAGAAGCAAACATCCCAATTATCTCATTTTATTTTCCTTTAATTAAACTAGAAAATTTTAAGATGAGTGGCGCCTCATATTTTAAATGAGCCCGTTCTTTAAGAAGTTAGACCACTATGTTAGCGAGTAGAGGGCATATTAATAACAAATGACGTCATATTAAACATTATTAAAAAAAACGACTGCATATTTGATGCTGCGCAGTTCCCCTACTGCGAAGATCAACCCCCCCCCCCCTTTCGCCATTTGCTTGCATAACCCTTTATCAGAACGAATTTCTCCATGCACCTAGCGACCTTCCCCCGTCCAATCAGAACGCTCATACACAAAGTTTCGTTGGACTTTAAAAAAAAAAAAATTGGCAAGATCATCAGGAGCCTCAGCTTCAATCTACTTGCGTAAACAATCAACTTTAGAAACCACCAAGGTTTGGTGGCGCTATGCTCGACTACCCAACAATCAATGACGTCATTCTGGAATTATTGCTGCAAGTGTAAAAGTAGGTCACAGATAACTCGGTGAATTAATTAACCTCATAATTTTTATTAAGAAAAACAAAGTGTATGATTGGACTCAGATTAGTGGTTTAAAAAGACATTTTTCTAAACTTTTTACTTTACTGGGGGGAGGTAATGTTGATAGCAGGGGAGTTAATTTATAAACAGATAAAAGTAGGTTAATTACTGGCTTTGTTCTCATTCACCCACAGAGAGGGGTGGGGGGAGAAGAGGGGTATTGGGTGGACGTTGGTTTTATTTCTCCAACCAATGACCTAGTTTTTTAACTGAGGCAACTGCTACCCCTAATCTGGCAACGCACCCCCCCCCCCTCCCCCAACCCCTCAAATTTCTTGAAGACGATTTGGAAAACTGGCATTGTGCTTTCTCTAGTGACCTTGACCTTGGTGCCTATTGGTAGTGGTTTAACTGGACAATTGTGTGACTCAAGGCTTGAGTCTCCCAATGGTGAGGTTACATTATACACACGCTAACTCTTATACTACACTACATCAACCAACATGTACAACTCTACATCAACCAACATCTACAACTCTACTCTACATCAACCAACATGTACAACTCTACATCAACCAACATGTACAACTCTACATCAACCAACATCTACAACTCTACTCTACATCAACCAACATCTACAACTCTACATCAACCAACATCTACAACTCTACATCAACCAACATCTACAACTCTACATCAACCAACATGTACAACTCTACATCAACCAACATCTACAACTCTACATCAACCAACATCTACAACTCTACATCAACCAACATCTACAACTCTACATCAACCAACATGTACAACACTACACCAACCAACATCTACAACTCTACATCAACCAACATCTACAACTCTACATCAACCAACATCTACAACATCTACATCAACCAACATCTACAACTCTACATCAACCAACATGTACAACTCTACATCAACCAACATGTACAACTCTACATCAACCAACATGTACAACTCTACATCAACCAACATGTACAACTCTACATCAACCAACATCTACAACACTACATCAACCAACATGTACAACTCTACGTCAACCAACATCTACAACTCTGCATCAACCAACATCTACAACTCTACATCAACCAACATGTACAACACTACATCAACCTACATGTACAACTCTACATCAACCAACATCTACAACTCTACATCAACCAACATCTACAACTCTACTTCAACCAACATGTACAACTCTACATCAACCAACATGTACAACTCTACATCAACCAACATCTACAACACTACATCAACCAACATCTACAACTCTACATCAACCAACATGTACAACTCTACTTCAACCAACACGTACAACTCTACATCAACCAACATGTACAACTCTACATCAACCAACATGTACAACTCTACATCAACCAACATCTACAACTCTACATCAACCAACATCTACAACTCTACATCAACCAATATGTACAACTCTACATCAACCAATATGTACAACACTACATCAACCAACATGTACAACACTACATCAACCAACATCTACAACTCTACATCAACCAACATCTACAACTCTACATCAACCAACATCTACAACTCTACGTCAACCAACATCTACAACTCTACATCAACCAACATCTACAACACTACATCAACCAACATCTACAACTCTACATCAACCAACATCTACAACTCTACATTACATCAACCAACATCTACAACAATACATCAACCAACATCTACAACTCTACATCAACCAACATCTACATCAACCAACATCTACAACAATACATCAACCAACATCTACAACTCTACATCAACCAACATCTACAACTCTACATCAACCAACATCTACATCAACCAACATCTACAACTCTACATCAACCAACATGTACAACTCTACATCAACCAACATCTACAACTCTACATCAACCAACATGTACAACTCTACATCAACCAACATCTACAACTCTACATCAACCAACATCTACATCAACCAACATCTACAACTCTACATCAACCAACATGTACAACTCTACATCAACCAACATCTACAACTCTACATCAATCAACATCTACAACACTACACTACATCAACCAACATCTACAACTTTACATCAACCAACATCAACCAACATCTACATCAACCAACATCTACAACTCTACATCAACCAACATGTACAACTCTACATCAACCAACATCTACAACTCTACATCAACCAACATGTACAACTCTACATCAACCAACATCTACAACTCTACATCAATCAACATCTACAACTCTACATCAACCAACATCTACAACTCTGCATCAACCAACATCTACAACTCTACATCAACCAACATGTACAACTCTACATCAACCAACATCTACAACTCTACATCAACCAACATCTACAACAACCAACATCTACAACTCTACATCAACCAACATCTACAACTCTACATCAACCAACATCTACAACAACCAACATCTACAACTCTACATCAACCAACATCTACAACACTACATCAACCAACATGTACAACTCTACTTCAACTAACATTTACAACTCTACATCAACCAACATCCACATTTCTACATCAACCACCATGTACAACTCTACATCAACCAACATGTACAACACTACATCAACCAACATATACAACTCTACATCAACCAACATGTACAACACTACATCAACCAACATATACAAATCTACATCAACCAACATCTACAACTCTACATCAACCAACATGTACAACACTACATCAACCAACATCTACAACTCTACATCAACCAACATCTACAACTCTACATCAACCAACATCTACAACTCTACATCAACCAACATCCACATTTCTACATCAACCACCATGTACAACTCTACATCAACCAACATGTACAACACTACATCAACCAACATATACAACTCTACATCAACCAACATGTACAACACTACATCAACCAACATATACAAATCTACATCAACCAACATCTACAACTCTACATCAACCAACATGTACAACACTACATCAACCAACATCTACAACTCTACATCAACCAACATCTACAACACTACATCAACCAACATCTCTACACTACATCAACCAACATCTACAACTCTACATCAACCAACATCTACAACTCTACATCAACCAACATCTACATCAACCAACATCTACAACTCTACATCAACCAACATCTACAACTCTACATCAACCAACATCTACAACTCTACATCAACCAACATCTACAACTCTACATCAACCAACATCTACAACTCTACATCAACCAACATCTACAAATCTACATCAACCAACATGTAGAACCAACACAAAAAAAATCTCTCCTTTGGCCCACTGTCCACTGTACAGCGCCCCCCCCCCCCCCCATCCATTACCTCGCCCAATTCTTTGACCTATATTCACAACTCCCTAACGCTCTCGTGTCTTCCAAACAAAAAAAGTTTTTTAACCCCCACCCCCCACCCCCACCCCTCGCACCGTCAGGGAGAAAATAGATCGATGCTGCCTTCTCATTTGTTCTGAAGGTTGAAGGAGGGGGTCGCAGGTTAGAGGGTGGGGGTCGCAGGTTTGGGAGGGTTGGGGTTCCGTCACTGGCCCAGAGGATCAATGCATGCGCCAGATGGATGCGCGGTCGAACTAATGGTGGAACCACTGGCTCTCCAACTCTAACCACTGGCTCTCCCACTCTAACCACTGGCTCTCCCACTCTTACCACTGTCTCTCTTGGTCTAACCACTGGCTCTCCCACTCTAACCACTGACTCTCTTGGTCTAACCACTGGCTCTCCCACTCTAACCACTGGCTCTCCTGGTCTAACCACTGGCTCTCCTGGTCTAACCACTGGCTCTCCTGGTCTAACCACTGGCTCTCCTGGTCTAACCACTGGCTCTCTTGGTCTAACCACTGGCTCTCCTGGTCTTACCACTGGCTTTCTTGGTCTAACCACTGGCTTTCTTGGTCTAACCACTGGCTCTCTTGGTCTAACCACTGGCTCTCCTGGTCTTACCACTGGCTCTCCTGGTCTAACCACTGGCTTTCTTGGTCTAACCACTGGCTTTCTTGGTCTAACCACTGGCTCTCTTGGTCTAACCACTGGCTCTCCTGGTCTTACCACTGGCTCTCCTGGTCTAACCACTGGCTCTCTTGGTCTAACCACTGGCTTTCTTGGTCTAACCACTGGCTCTCCTGGTCTAACCACTGGCTATCCCACTCTAACCACTGGCTCTCCTGGTCTAACCACTGGCTCTCCTGGTCTAACCACTGGCTCTCCTGGTCTAACCACTGGCTCTCCTGGTCTAACCACTGGTCTAACCACTGGCTCTCCCACTCTAACCACTGGCTCTCCCAATCTAACCACTGGCTCTCATGGTCTAACCACTGGTCTAACCACTGGCTCTCCCACTCTAACCACTGGCTCTCCCACTCTAACCACTGGCTCTTCCACTCTAACCACTGGCTCTCCCACTCTTACCATTGGCTCTCCCACTCTAACCACTGGCTCTCCCACTCTAACCACTGGCTCTCCTGGTCTAACCACTGGCTCTCCTGGTCTAACCACTGGCTCTCTTGGTCTAACCACTGGTCTAACCACTGGCTCTCCTGGTCTAACCACTGGCTCTCTTGGTCTAACCACTGGTCTAACCACTGGTCTAACCACTGGCTCTCCTGGTCTAACCACTGGCTCTCTTGGTCTAACCACTGGTCTAACCACTGGTCTAACCACTGGCTCTCCTGGTCTAACCACTGGCTCTCTTGGTCTAACCACTGGTCTAACCACTGGTCTAACCACTGGTCTAACCACTGGCTCTCCTGGTCTAACCACTGGCTCTCCTGGTCTAACCACTGGCTCTCCTGGTCTAACCACTGGCTCTCCCACTCTAACCACTGGCTCTCCCGGTCTAACCACTGGCTCTCCTGGTCTAACCACTGGCTCTCCTGGTCTAACCACTGGTCTAACCACTGGCTCTCCTGGTCTAACCACTGGCTCTCCTGGTCTAACCACTGGCTCTCCCACTCTAACCACTGGCTCTCCTGGTCTAACCACTGGCTCTCTTGGTCTAACCACTGGCTCTCCCACTCTAACCACTGGCTCTCCTGGTCTAACCACTGGCTCTCCTGGTCTAACCACTGGCTCTCCCACTCTAACCACTGGCTCTCCCACTCTAACCACTGGCTCTCCCACTCTAACCACTGGCTCAATTGTTCAACACGGAGTCCCCCACATATCAACATGGAGGCGCCCTCACAACATGGAGGCACCCTCACAACACGGATGCCCCCTCAACACAAAGACACCATCCACACACCCAAGAATATGAATCCAACCCAACTCCTCTATCACATAATACAATGCTGTTAGCTAACCGCCCTTACCATCCCCTGCCCCAGCCCCACAATCTTACAGCCCACCCGTCCCCTCCCCCCAGCCCCACAATCTTAAAGCCCCCCCCCCCGTCCCCTCTATTTGTGTTGGCGAGATGGCTCATACGCTGACCTTGAAGGATGAGCGAAACTTTTTCTATTGACCTTGAACCACTCAACAACAAATCGATGCGATTTTTTCCCTGAGACTATATTTAGCCCCTCGCGGAGAGTCTCAAGCGTAATGGCTGGTACCCCAGTGTGTTGTTAGTGGGGAGGGGGGAGATGGATGCAGATGCCTAAATTAACAGGATCAAATGGAAGAATGGGGGCTAGAGATATGTTGGGGAATATGAGGGATTCCTGGAGAAAGGGTATGCTGGTAATGTTTGGGGTGTGTTGGTGGGGATGTTTGTGATGTGTTGGTGGTGATGTTTGTGATGTATTGGTGGGGATGTTTATAATGTATTGGTGGGGATGTTTGTAATGTATTGGTGGGGATGTTTGTAATGTATTGGTGGGGATGTTTGTGGTGTGTTGGTGGAGATGTTTGTGGTGTGTTGGTGGAGATGTTTGTGGTGTGTTGGTGGAGATGTTTGTGATGTATTGGTGGGGATGTTTGTGATGTATTGGTGGGGATGTTTGTGATGTGTTGGTGGGGATGTTGGTGATGTTTGTGATGTGTTGGTGTGGATGTTTGTGATGTATTGGTGGGGATGTTGGTGATGTTTGTGATGTGTTGGTGGGGATGTTTGAGATGTGTTGGTGATGGTTGGGGTGTTTTGGTGGTAATGTTTGTGATGTGTTGGTGGGGATGTTTGTGATGTGTTGGTGATGGTTGGGGTGTTTTGGTGGTAATGTTTGTGATGTGTTGGGGGTGATGTTTGTGATGTATTGGTGGGGATGTTCGTGGTGTTTTGGTGGTGATGCTTGTGATGTATTGGTGGGGATGTTTGTGATGTGTTGGTGCGGATGTTTGTGATGTATTGGTGGGGTTGTTTGTGATGTGTTTTGAGGTTAGAAAATACGGATGCAAATTAGATTCATAAATCTAGATTACAACTGAACTATCCTTAAAAAGAATCATCAAAGTCAATTAAAGACACAGCGTCCGAATACAATTCCAGGTTTTAATTCATCTGACCATTGGAGGCCACGCCCACCTTGAGCATGCCCCTCCCCCCTCCACCCCTCTACACCCACCCACATCTTGTATACCTATGTTAACTATGCAGAACTTATTTTTAGCCTCTTCAATATCAGAGCCAGGAAAAGAAAATGTTAATTGGCATTGATGAGATAAATACCCACGGTTTGTGTGGGCGTGAGGTGGGTAGATGACAGGCATGGATGGGAAGCTTGTGTGTGGGGTAAGTGTGTGGGGTGAGTGTGTGGGGTAAGTGCGTGGGAGGCAAGAGAGCTGATGATTGGAGGGATGTGTGACAGGATGTGTGGGGTGTGTGGGAGGGATGTGTGACAGGGTGTGTGGGGTGAGTGTGTGGGGTGAGTGTGTGGGGTGAGTGTGTGGGGTGAGTGTGTGGGGTAAGTGTGTCGGGTGAGTGTGTGGGGTGAGTGTTTGGGGTGAGATTGGGACCAAATCCAATGCTTGAACATACAAACTCTGGAACACGGTCTAAATTCCTAGATCACAATCACAATCTCCATGTACCAATCTTAGATTGTCATGACCATCTACATGTACCAATCCTAAATCTTCACCACAATCACCACGTACCGATCACAGATCCCAATCATCATGTACAATCCCAGACCCCCATCACAATCTCCGTACAATCTCAAACCCCCATCACAATCTCCGTACAATCCCAACCCCCATCACAATCTCCGTACAATCCCAACCCCCATCACAATCTGCGCGTACCATACGACTGAAATGTTCCCCTTCCCAAAACAACCGAACACATCCACCAACTCCGACCTGAACACCCCCCCCCCCCAACTTTCCCACTTGAAACAGACCTAACCCCCCCCCCCCCCCTTACACACACACACACTTGAAACAGACCTAAGCCGAGGTTTCAATTAGGGAGACCCGGGCTCACACCTGCGTTCTGTCGTCTGCACGCCCAGAAATCAAACGGCTATCATTTCCGCCGCCCGTCATCGGCACCAGTTCATCATCGTCGTCATCATCGTCATCATCGTCATCATCGGCCCGCGCCCGGCCACGTCTGCTTCACTAGTCGGCAGACGGCTCCGGGGGGTGGGAGCCGAGTCGGAAACTCATTGAAAAAACCAAGCAGATCAAAACTCTGGTATCAAATTTGTTGGATTGGGGGGGTGGGGGGTAGAGCCGGTGGTTTACCTGACATGAGTGTGTGTAGGGGGGGGGGGTAGATTGTATCACACGTATGTCACAGGAAGCTGGTAGTGTGTCTGTTGAAAGGTCAAGAACACTTTGCTGATTAGATGAAGAAATACATGAAACATCTAAAAAGTTTGAGTTGTTTATGAATGCCGTTAATATAAATAAAACTTTATGGGACTTCGTACTTGGTAGGTTAGTGGGAAATAGAAGCAAACACTGGCAGATAGGTGGGGTTCTGAACAACACAGGCTGACGACAGACACACTGGGGCGTCCGTCATACGGCAGAGAGGATGGAGAGTTTATCAAAGTGTGAGCACAGATTCTCTGCCATTACACCACGACAAAGTACAGGTAAAACATTTGCTACTGACATCAGGAATGTGGTGTTCTCTAGCAGGGTGAGAAGCCCTGCAACAATGAGTCCCATTGGAAAACAATAAGAAACCCCCACTGGATGAGGATCCCTGAAATAGAAACATAGCCTCAAAGATCCTGCTTGAAAGAAAACATACCAGAGCTTAATCTTATGTTTGGGGATGATAGAGACACGCTAGAACAGGGAATCAGTTTATAAGGGGAGGGGTGTTATACGGGGAGGGGGAGGGATGATGGAGTAGCCGGGAATTAGACAGTGTTTAAATAATGAATGAATCTCTCGGTACAGCAAAGTCAGCCGTAGAACATAGGCTCAAATTACGTCATGTTTATGTCAGGCATAATTAGATATCAATAAAGAAGTGCTTACACGTCAGAAAATTAAAGGGAACACAAATATTTATGAAATATTGTGTTTACATCTAAATGTTAATTAAGGTCAAGCCTGTTCTTTTTAACGCGTATGAATTTCTTAACTGTGTAGGGTATTGCGACATCTGAATTACAGGGGGGGGGGGGCGCTACACTAGTTAAAGACTAGACAAGTTGACCACTATATAAATTCACTACTTAATAAGTCAACCACTAAACAAGATGACCACAAGTCAAGTTCAATGGGACGCGTGGCATAAGCGGTAGAGCGCTAGGCTGCTTACCGGAAAGTCTCGAGTTCGAATCCGGAAAGTAAAGGTGGCTGGGAAAGTGCTGACCAGAGCTTCCCTTTAATATCCGAGATCAAGAAACATCTGCCCAACGGATCGCTAGGTCTAAGGTGGATTCCATACTTTTTCTTAAAGAGACAAGTTTACCACTTTATAAGTTGACACTTGAAGCTTTAAAACGTTGTGGGCGTCACTAAGTTCATGCAGTAGATGCTGCTGGCTTTAGTGCTACATAAGGAAACATGCAAGGTCAAGGCTGGTTGTTTCAATCCTGCTAGAAATGTAGGCTGGGATTCGTGTGGCTGGTGGGTGGGGCTAGGATATTGCTTTCATTATAAGATTGGGGGAGGGGTATAAACTCGTTTTTTCAATCCCATTGACCGACTTCCCGCTCAGGTGTTGTTTATTCCAATTAGCAAAAACGTGATTTAACATGAGGTCAATTAACTTTCGCAATCAATCGCCGATCAAAGTAATCGAACCCTTTGTGTTTGTACCGAAATAGACTTGTAGGCTTGTAGGCAACACGTCAGGTTCCGTGTAAAAACAAAGGTTGAGGCCAGGACTGTCTACCACGTGACGGTAGCTAAGCTCAGGTGAATGTCCTCCTGCTTCCCACCTGTGCATACCTGGCTATTTGGATCTGCTCACCTGAAAGGTAGCCTGCTCAGTGGTGACTGGTTCTACAAGGGATCTCAGTGGTGACTGGTTCTACAGGGAATCTCAGTGGTGACTGGTTCTACAGGGGATCTCAGTGGTGACTGGTTCTACAGGGGATCTCAGTGGTGACTGGTTCTACAGGGGATCTCACTCAGTGGTGACTGGTTCTACAGGGGATCTCAGTGGTGACTGGTTCTAAAGGGGATCTCAGTGGTGACTGGTTCTACAGGTGATCTCAGTGGTGACTGGTTCTACAGGGGATCTCAGTGGTGACTGGTTCTACAGGGGATCTCACTCAGTGGTGACTGGTTCTACAGGGGATCTCAGTGGTGACTGGTTCTACAAGGGATCTCAGTGGTGACTGGTTCTACAGGGGATCTCACTCAGTGGTGACTGGTTCTACAGGGGATCTCACTCAGTGGTGACTGGTTCTACAGGGGATCTCAGTGGTGACTGGTTCTACAGGGGATCTCAGGGTCAGGGGGGTGGCTATACGCCAGGGTGGTGTAGACGGGGGTGTGGCTACACAGATGGTGTAGATGGGGGTGGCTACACGCTAGGGTGGTGTAGATGGGGGGGGGTAGCTACACGCCGAGATGGTGTAGATGGGGGGTGGCTACACGCCAAGATGGTGTAGATGGGGGGTGGCTACACGCCAAGATGGTGTAGATGGGGGGTGGGGGTGGCTACACGCCGAGATGGTGTAGATGGGGGGTGGGGGTGGCTACACGCCAAGATGGTGTAGATGGGGGGTGGGGGTGGCTACACGCCAGGCTGATGCAGTCACGAGAGAAAAAAAAAATTGTACTTGTGTATCTAGGCCAAGGGAAACTGAGAGCGACATCTGGCGCCATTAGTAGGTGCAAAGTCGGTCAGGTCAGGAATTTACCTACCTCCATCAGGCTCATCTATCTACCTGATGGCTACCTCCATCAGGCACATCTATCTACCTGATGGCCAGGCTCCAGGCTCTGGCATGTTGGGAGGTGGCTCCATCTGTACAGGCAGGCTCATGGCTCTGTCAGCTTGGATGGCCCATCTCTGTCAGAGTTTCTTCCATGCATCTCTTCGGGGGGGGGGGGGAGCTCTGTCCACCCCCACCCACGAACGAAATGCAATTTATATAGAAAATATATATATAGAAAATATTTTTACCAGTGTCCGCCCCCCCTCCCCGAAAACGTTGACCGCCCCCCTCCCGGAAATATCAAGTGCCGACCACCCCCCTCCCGGAGAAAAAAGTCTGAAAGAAACACTGATCTCTGTTGGAGAGGTGAGTTCTGTCCTGACATTTCTTCCACGTAATGGTTCTCGGGTAGAAACTGGTGTGTTGGGGGAGGGGTGTGTGAAGCGTACATGGGATCGGGTGGTGTGGGGGAGTTACAACCCTCCCCCCCCCCCCCCCGTTGTAGGTACCTGAGGGGTGGGGGAGTCAAGACAACCCCCTACGTTGAGGTATGATCTCAACATAGGGGGAGCGGTTTTACTGTCATTGATCAGATTTTTACAGCAGCACATAAAAAGTGACTGACTCAGCGTGTACTTATGCAATAGTTTATCAAATTGAAAATCATACAAAACCAAAAGTATATGTACTGACGTAGTGACCTCTGAACTTTTGAACTGACCACAGCACTTAGTCGACTCAAGAATGTTGCAAACAAGGCAGGTTTAAGTTTGGGCCATAAGATTCATTATTAGCTGTAGAGGATGTGATAAAGGTAGGTGAATGGCTGTGGGGTGTAGTGTGTGGGGAGAGTGGAGTGGGTGGATATTGGGTTCACTATTGTAATGTGTGAGGGTGGGGGTTGGGTTCACTATTGTAAAGTGTCAGGGTTGGGGTTGGGTTCACTATTGTAAAGTGTGGGGGTTGTGTTCACTATTTTAAAGTGTGGGGGTGGGGGTTGGGTTCACTATTTTAAAGTGTGGGGTGGGGGTTGGGTTCACCACTGCAACGTGTGGGGGTGTTGACTATTTTAAAGTGTGGGGGTGGGGTTGGGTTCGCTATTGTAAAGTGTGAGGGTAGGGGTTGGGTTCACTATTTTAAAGTGTGGGGGTTGGGTTCGCTATTGTAAAGTGTGAGGTTGGGTTCACTCCTTTCACTATTTTAAAATGTGGGCTGAGTTTATCATTGTTAAGTGTGATTGCTACTAACCACGTCATGTTTACCTATCAGACATCAAACACAGAATCTAGCAGGAAGTTATGATAACCGAATCTGATTGGATATAAAAAAAACAACATGTAAACAGAGGCTAAACGCCGACTTTAAACGGGAGTTCTAGAAATAGATTTCCTGGGGTGAAAATTGAACGCAATAAAAAAAAACTTCACGAAATGTATTTTCAGTAAGGTGCGCTCGATAGTTTGGACTTTAATCGGTGGAGGGTTAAGTTTATTTTATGCGGGAGGGGGGGGGGGGAAGGGTGCAGTAGTTTAGAGGGATAGATTTATTTTATACGTTGTTGTCTGCTGCTTTGGCCAACGTTATTAACAGATTTCAAAACAAAGAAAACAATGCAAATATTTTTTCTAAAGTATTCATGTATTCCAGAAACGTGCGTGTGGTTTGTTAGACCAGAACACACGGACGTTAGACCAGAACACACGGACATTAGACCAGAACACACGGACGTTAGACCAGAACAAACGGACGTTAGACCAGAACACACGGACGTTAGACCAGAACACACGGACGTTAGACCAGAACACACGGACGTTAGACCAGAACACACGGACGTTAGACCAGAACACACGGACGTTAGATCAGAACACACGGACGTTAGACCAGAACACACGGACGTTAGACCAGAACACACGGACGTTAGACCAGAACACACGGACGTTAGACCAGAACACACGGACGTTAGACCAGAACACACGGACGTTAGACAAGATACTGAAGTTAAACAAAGTTGAAGACAATAGGTAGTTTATGTATATAAACATAAGTGTGTACATACAAGCTTGGTAGAGGCCGAAATGTTCCTCCAATCAAGTTGTGGGGGACACGCCGCTGACACGTGGGGGACATATGGGGGATATGTCGGTGAAATGTGGGGGACATGTGGGAGACACGCCGTTGAGATGTGGGGGACATGCTAGTTAGATATTGGTGACACGTCGATTAGATGTGGGACCACGCCGCTGACTAGTCCCCCTCACCCCGTCCCCCAGGGGCAGATCTACCAACCTAAAGTGAGTTGTTGAGAGCCAGAACTTGCCGACATTTTTTTCTTTCCATACCGAGCATAACTTGGCACTCAGCGCGCATTTCTTCTCTTAGTCTTTCTTATTCCAGCTTTTTAAACAACCGCATTCCGTCACTGGGAAGGTGCGAG